>NC_058035.1:2935143-3104556 GCF_019176455.1 Solea senegalensis | reverse complement strand
CATGCTATAGTATGACTTTTTTTTCACATTTTGGACGACATACTAACCTATGACTTTTTTTTCATATTTTGAATGACATACTAACCTATGACTTTTTTGTCACATTTTGCACGACATACCATAATATGACTTTTTGTCACATTTTGGACGACATACTAACCTATGACTTTTTTTCACATTTTGGATGACATACGTTAGTATGACTTTTTTGTCATATTTTGGACGACATGCTATAGTATGACTTTTTTTTCACATTTTGGACGACATACTAACCTATGACTTTTTTTTCATATTTTGAATGACATACTAACCTATGACTTTTTTGTCACATTTTGCACGACATACCATAATATGACTTTTTTTTCACATTTTGGACGACATACTAACCTATGACTTTTTTTTCATATTTTGAATTACATACTAACCTATGACTTTTTTGTCACATTTTGCACGACATACCATAATATGACTTTTTGTCACATTTTGGACGACATACTAAAAGTATGATTTTTGTCACATTTTGATGACATTCTAAAGTATGACTTTTTGTCACATTTTTGGACTTATTATACCAGTATGACTTTTTGTCACATTTTTGACTCCATTGATACTAAAGCATGACTTTTTGTCACATTTTTGGACTTACATGTACCAACCTTATGACTTTTTGTCACATTTTTGGATCTTACATACTCAACTCTCTGACTTTTTGTCACATTTGGACCTTATTATACTAACCTATGACTTTTTGGCACATTTTGGGCATAAAAGTATGAGTTTTTGGCACATTTTACTAACTAACTATGACTTTTTTGTCACATTTTGGACGACATACTAACCTATGAGTTTTTTGTCACATTTTGGACATCATATTAACCTATGAGTTTTTTGTCACATTTTGGACCACATACTAACCTATGACTTTTTTGTCACATTTTGGACGGCATACTAACCTAGGACTTTTTTGGCACATTTTGGACGACATAAAAAACGTACCACAACAAAATTTACACCGTTGACAAGGTTTGGATTTTAAAGCAGTTTGTGACAGGGGCCAAAAGAAAACTATGCAATGTTTTGGAAACTAACAAGCCAACATCAGCCGAACTCAACAATGATTCACAACGACCAACACCCAGGACGAGAAATTACGTTGTCGCATATCTTAGTGTTGGATTCACGCTGAATATTGTTGGAGATAAAGAAAGACCGCTCTGTGTGTTGTGTCTCAAAACATTGGCAGGGGACAGCATTTGTATTGCTTAAACAAAAAAATGTATTTGCACAGCAAATAATTGATATTGGTAAAGTATTCTTTGTTATCGAAATGTATTTATTGTTTAAAAAATTGTGCAATTATAATTATAATAGCATAAGTTTTTTAAACAATAAATACATTTATTAAAATTTTATTTAAAAATTGCTTTCTCAGGAAGCAATATTCAGGTTATTGTTTGCTAAATCAAAAAAGGAAAGTGAAATGTTTGTTTTAATGTTGATGTTTCTTTCAATAAATGTTATACTTGACACATTGTTTAAATTTTTGAAAAAGTTTGAGAACAATAACTTTTACTCGTAATGTGAATCAGGAACTTCTCTGACAAATGGAATCAAAGTTATTAAATTAAAGGTTATATGATAATAATTAAGACGTCTATTAACACTCTTCTTCCACTGAGAGGATTCTTGTTCTCCAGCTGCAACCTTTTAAGTTTTCCTGGATTCAGTTATAGATAATGTAAATTCCATTTCAGTGTCATTCTGCCTCCTTGCTCCTGTCCTCCTTCTCCTCCTCCTCCTTCTTCCTTTTACGGACTTCTCTCTGACTCAGGGCCAAGGTTAAACACTAACAGTGATCAGTTGTGTCGTGCCGTTGCTACAGGAGTTTATAAAAGAAACGAAGAGAAGCCAATCAATGCATTAAAAGCATCTCGCGTATAAACCAAGAGGCTGTAGAGGAGGCGACGGCACGGCTGATTATATGTTTCCCTCCCTTAGTTACCGTCAACCACATAATCTGTGTGTTCCTTGACCTCTCCATCCTCGAGACGAGCTGTCCTTTTATGACTAACTCTGACAACTGGAGGAAATCCCAGAGGATGACTAAATCCCAGAGAAGTGGTAACTGACACCAGAGAGTACATGCTGCGTTGTTAGTGAGTGATAGTCGGCGCAGTCGAGAAAGAGAGACAGAAGCGTCACACCAAGGAAAGGATGCAGTCAGTGGAATTGACTCTTTAAAGGGAAGGTTAAGGATTTTTTGAAGTGTGGTTGTATGAGTAGGACTTTCAGGAAACATTGCAAAAGTGATTGCTGCCACAAAACAGCAACAAAAGATTCACCTTATGAAATATACGGCTGTCTGACGCCTTTATCTTGACATTAAACAGCCTTTTACAGCTGAAAACAGACATTTGTAAACTGCCAACTCAGCCACACCAAAGCCCATAGAGAAAATCAGCAGTTTTAGCTGCTCGTCAGCTGCTGCCCCCTGTGGTGCGTTTGTGTCACCAACATAAACCAAAGTGAAGGATTTCAAACACCGAAATCACCAATTCATTCATTTAAAACTCACAAATGGAGGCAGCAGTGGATCAACAAGTGCTGTGCGTCGTGATGTAAAATGCATGATTTTTTTTGGTGTGGGAGAGTGAGTGGGAGTCTGCAAAGCGGCATAAACTTCAGTTTACAGCCACAAAGTGCAGAGAAACTTATTCTTAAGACGGTCTATTTTATCTGTCTATGTTACATTTCTCTGTGTCTCCACTGGCAGCCATGTTTACAGTGAGAGCGAAATGTCCGTGACTCAGGGTGATGTCAGCACGCTCATACAAACCACTCTTCAAATAAAACCTGAACTATCCCTTTAGACTCAACAGCCTGCTTTTAATACATGACATGAGAAATCTCAGGTGAAAATGTCACAATGTTCGTCTCCGTTGTCTCACCGCGTTCTCCTGACAAGTCTGCAGAGAAGTCCATCTGTCTGGTTAACTCGTCCATCCCATTTTATCTGCTGAGATGATGATAAAAGGACATCCATATACTGCGCTGCGACTGACTGCGGTCGAACGGCATTTTAGCAAACACTCACTCAATGGTGGAAAAAAGGGTCAGAAAAAAATCCCACAGTGATGCCAAGAATCAACCGAGGCCATTTATGTCTGATGTTTACTGTGATGATTTGATTATTTATAACAAATCGAGACAGTCTCATGACATTAAAACCACAATCTAATAAACAGCGATTCCCTGGGTTATAGCCCCCTAGAGGGCTATAGAGGTACTGCTAGAGGTCAAACAACAAATAAACAAATAGAAAGGATTTTAGTTTCCCATAAAAAAACTGTAGAATAATTAAGTTAACCTTAAGTTTATTATTGGTAAGTTGAGAACAACTTGACAAAATTAAGTCAATTCAACTAAATCCTGAGTAAATGTAACAATTAGACATCTGATAGGACTATATTCACTTCCTTTTTTCAAGCCTATCAATGTCCAAGATTGCTTTTTTCAAAGTAAAACTAGCATATCACATTTTACAGTGTACATTTTCAGATTTCAAGATCACATGGTTTTTCTGCCTGTTTACAAACTTAAGAATATATAATTAAAGTTTTAGACGTTAAAATGGGCCATAACTATTTTAATTATCAGAATATCTGTTCTAGTACAGTCATTAAATGCATTTGGAGGCCATTTTTTCCCCCCACCATTTCACTGAAGGTTTAAGTTTAAATCTCCTTTGACAGGTGGTTGGTGGGGTTGGGTAAAAGTACTTTAATGGCACTGACTGAGTATTATCTCTTGTTCCGAGTTATGTTAAACCAGTTGGTGCCAAACGTTGGTCCTTGAAGGGATCGAGTATCATCACAGAGACTCATGACCTGCTCCGTCTTAAACTGCGAGCTTTGATTCCAACACAATACGAAACAAGTTGAGTCTGTTTGGTCTTAAACAACATTTTTGTGCATAAAAAAACGCAGTTAATCACAGACAAAATTCAAAGTCAGAGATAAAGACTCAAAAGTTAATGGTTGCAAACACTTCTGACTGCTTGATCTTTTCAAAACAAACCTTTATACACAAATGATCTCTATTTGGGGAAACACTGGTTTTCTTATGAACTGCTTTCAATAAAACTCTTGTTCACAGGGACTTAAAAACCATTCAGAGGCGTTTGAATCTCATGTGAGTGTCAACACCACAACAAAGTCCCAGCGAGGTATAAAGTATCATCCACACATTTCTATAGACTTTGATTTGAACTAACAAAGAGACAAAAGAGAGTGAAGTGCAGCTCTGAAAGTGTCTTCCTCTCACTCTCTCTCACCACACCCTGCAGCATGAACATTAACTGCATGTGCTTCATATCACATTTACTCCCAATTTGCCTCTTTCATTAGGTCAGGGGTGCTGAAAGCACAGCGTGTACCTCCTTATTTTAGTTTCCTTCATATTCCTCATCAAGTCAACCTGCCTGAGATGCCTACAACTCCTTCATGTCGTGGATGAGTGGCAGCAATAAATCAACAGCAAATCATCTGCTCCGTTCACAAAGCTCCTGTAACTGACCCGAACATCAAATATAGCCCAAAAGGCACCATGTCACTGAAAGGCCAGCTCCTCTAGTATATTTAGAGGGATGCAAATAGCACAGCGCAAGAAAAAGTACCTGTAAATCTATCCAACGGTCTATAGATACCGCCGGAAGAAAAATGATCCCAAAACCCCCCTGCTGGGTTTTGGAGACAGACGAGCCGCGAGGCTGTCTATACTTGTGGCACTTATTTTATAGGCGACAGTAAAATAGGCTTTGCGCAATTCCATTCCAATAAAACAAAACAGAAAAAGAGCTGGACAGCGCCATCACCAAAGTCCAAGAGAGCGCAGCAAAGTTAAAGCGCAGAGATGCGGAGCCAAGTGGAGAGAGAGACAGAGAGAGAGAGAGAGAGAGAGAGAGGAGAAAACAGCATAAACAACTTCATAAACAATTCAATAAACAAACAAAAAGTCTCCTCCACGTTTGTAATCCAGAGTGTGCTCTATACCTTCAGTCTGCTCCTGCAGCAAACACGCAAAGTGACTCCTCTCTGCGCACAGAGAACCCAGACTGCGTCCACTGGAGGAGGAGGAATTATTGTGCGTAAAGAGCGTTGAACTTGACGCGCACTGCTGCTGGAGGTGGTCCTCCGTCCGTCCGTCCGTCCGTCCGTCCTATTGTTGCCTCCTAAACTTTCCCAGGCAAGTCAAAACACAGAATTTGGACCCCGTCGTCGAGTCTGAGCCGCGCCCTTCAGCGGCGGAGTTTGGCACAGCAGCCGCAGACTGCGCACACGTTTTTATATTTAAAAAAGAAAGAAAAAAGAAAAGAAAAACTTCGCCTGAGGGAACTAATTATCTTGTCAGAGACAGAGATTCAACTGTGTCAACGTGAGATGATGAACTCCTCCTCCTCCTCCTCCTCCTCCTCCTCCTGCTGCTGCTTTTTTTTAAAAAAGCTGGCACAGTTCTGGAAGGAGGCGCAAAGGAGTGATTTTGGGGGGAGGTGGGATTTTTTTTTTTCCCCTCTACCTTTTGTTCTTTCTTTTTTTGGATTGAAAAAAAAAACACTTGTGGCTGTGCTGAGCTGAGCATTTACTGTGCAGCTGTAAATCTGAGCAGCAGCTGGAACACATCTGCTGCTCACACTGAGGCACACACACACACACACACTGTACATACATGATGTGAAATTACTCCTCATCTTTGACATCACAACGACATTTTCTGACCCAACATGTTGACTAATAGTCCATTTTGTTCACATAACACGTGGAACAAATAGAGTCTGGATTTAAACTGAACTCTACACTTAAAATGACTTGAATTTGCTAAATTAATCTGGAAGTTTATGAGTTCTTTTGTTGCTCAGTTCAAACACCTTGAAATTTCTTACAGGGTACATTTACATACTTTTACTTACATACGGTATACGGTATTTTTGTGGTTCCCAAAGTGTGGGTCGTGGCCCACTTGTGGGCCTTGGAGGTACCATGTATGGGTCTCAGTCACTGGGGGGAAAAAACATGTCTTGTAAAATACGAAGCCACATTTTGACATTTTAATGATATTTTTATATGTAAACACAACATAAAGCTTCTCAGTTACGATCAAAATGGATATCACAACCATGATTGTTTACTTTTATTATCGGATCACTTTAATGTTGTGCTACAGCACATTCTTTCTAAAGTACAAATGTGGGTGTGGGCCTCCAATGTTTTGCAGGATTTGCCACAAACCTCTGCTGTATTTTATAAAAATATAATAACAAAATAAAACAAAGAGAGGAGGCATGACCTGTCCATCATCAACAAAAAAAGGCTTTTCTGCAGGTTTGTGCAGCTGTTGAAGGACCAGTGTGTGTTTTCTCTGCTCATATTATTTAGGAATAACACGCTGCATGTATCAGACTGGAGTCTCCTCCACAAACACACTCCCTGTTTTAACTGTGTAATCTCTAGTCTCTATCCTTTCATTTTCATTTAGGCATTTTCAGGCCAAATTAGATGCTTTATTTCTCCACTGGTGGCCACAGAAGCAGCAGCAGCAGCAGTAGTCTTCGCTCTTTCACCCACCACACCCTTCCACCCCTGCATGACTCACTCACTGCATTGAGCATGACTCTCTTAATCTGCACGAGTGATGGAAAACAAATGGCCCAAAGGACAGAGGAGGAGCAGAGGAGGAGCAGCATGAGCCAAATGTAACAGAAACGGGGGAGGCTTGGTTTTAAAAAACGTCAAATTCCAAAAGCAGGAAAAAAACTTTTTTCTGAGATAAAACACACTCATGTTTGCGTTGGAGATAACAGATAAGGCCTCATTATTTCCTGCCGCAGCCTAAGAACTTAATTATCCCGGGTTTGTTTACATCATGTGACTTCTTCAAGTCGTGTGGATGTGAATCTGTTTTTCTCCGCAGGTCAAACGACATAAGAACTCTGCGTGGGAATCTCTGGAGTTATCACAGCATCTGATGAAATCTCCTGCAGACACTCATCTCTGCAGCATTTGTTTAGGAAAACCCAGTCTTGTATGAAGTACCTTAAATTGATACTTTATTCATTATTTTTTATTTATTTTATTATTATTTTACCAGAAAATCTCTTCTTTTACAAAATTAAAAGTCTTAACGTATATGACATTTACTGTCCAATGTGTAAAATGTAGGTAAATTACTTGAATTTGGCAGATTTTTAAGATAAAATAATCCTTTATTGTTTTTATTTACTACATTTTGGACCACCACTTTTTTAAAATATAGCCCAAAATAATGGAGAAACTAAACATCTTTTGAATTTCGACACACGTGGAAGGGAAGGGTGAGGTGAAACTTCCCAAGTACATTTTATATAAATAAAATGTACTTGTGTTTTCGAAGTAAATGCATTTAAAAAGGTGAGGAGCCTACATTGAGGCTGGAAGGTTGTGGGTTTGATTCCCAGCTCTGCCAGTCTATGTGTGTCCTTGAGCAAGACACCTTGAATGGGTATAAAAAGACGTGTGATAGAAAATGTCCTGAGTGAATGGGTGAGGACGGTCAAACTGTAGCGTTAAAAGCAGCTTTGAGTGGAAAAGAGCTTCATAAATACAGACCGTTTACCAACTCTTCTTCTTCTGCTTTTTATTTGGTAGGAACAAAGATAGTTAGGGGAAATGTAGTGGAGTAAAACATACAGTCAAAGTTGCTAGAAATATGAATAACAAAGTAAAGTACAGAAAACACTGGAGGTACTCCACTTTTAATGGTTTTATTGGACTTTTTATTTGGACATTTTTACGGTGGCTAAAGTTAAGTTTTGCCTTTTTTTGTTGATGCCACACTTTGTTCTAAGACAGTTAAGCAGCTTAACTTGTCTGGCACACACACACACACACACACACACACACACACACCCCCACACACACACACACACTCACACACACACACGCGTAAAAAATCTCTTCTCAGAAAGACGGGCAGAACATAAATTCCAGGAAGGACGGTGGTTCGGCAGCTTCACAGGTTTTTTATATTCGTGGCTTTGCAGAGATGGAATGTGATGGAAACAAATGTTTAAAAGGCGTCATGTAATAATTTATTTGAAAATAAAACTCATCGGATTTTAATGATATAAATATGTGAACTTCTTCCAGTTTATACTTGAAGTTACAGTAGTTTTGATGCCTTTATTTTCATCGGCAAACTAATCTTTAACTTTCTGTTTCCTAACCTTGTTGACTTAAAGGTACAGTGTGTAATATTTAGAAAGGTTTATTGATAGACATTGACTAGAACTATGGTCGGTATAATTGTTTAAAAACAAGAATTATTCATTTTACAGCATCAGGATTAGCCTTTTATAGGCAAGAGTCTTGCTTTACATGTTTCCACAGAAGCCTGATTGGACAAACCAGTGTTTGCATTTTGAGTTTTGAAGCAAATCAGGTTAAATTACATCCTTTCTGGTACCCAAAGGCCACCGTAGTTCCCTGGTCGAAGGAAGGGGGTTGACTGGTGGAGTCCACATTCTTACCCTTAGATGTCCCTAATTCTCACACACTGGACCTTTAATTTCACATTATTACAACTTAAAGTGTTAGAAGACTTTGTCTTCTAAAGATTTTGTCAGTTCTTCTAACCTGAAATAATATGTGAAAGGAAGAGCGGAAATAATTGATTATAAGTCAATTAATATTATTTTTATTGCCTATTATTACTTAGACTATCTCAACACACGTTACCATAGTAGTAATAAGGCCAGGACTACAATATTGTTAAGTTATTCTACACATAGATTTAAAAAAATAATAAAAATAATGTGATTTTCAACATACTGCATTTTAAATTCACTTCATCCTTTCACCCCAAAAGAAAACTCATCTCGCAGCAGCAGCGTGACGTTCAAAAGTGACCACATTTGTCCAGATAGCACAACAGTACAGTGCATATCATTTCAACAGCATCTTATAACTCCAAGTTTGAGTTTAAGTTCATGTTTCGGGGGAATGTCGGTAAGGAAACCACAGATGTAAATGATAAAAATAAAATATTTCAGGTTCCTGGCATTGCACCCTTTGGCTCAGGGTCTTTCTCTACATTCCCTGCATGTCAGTTGTTGTTACTTAGATGTGCACAATAATTTGTAATCAAAGAAGGATCAATATCAGTGGGTAATTTTGTGGCTGTGTCTTCTTGCACATGGACCCATGTCAGATCTTTATCATGTTGCCATTTACAAACTCATTATAGGTGAGACTGGCAGAATAGGGAGGCATTTTGGCACCACATTAAGAGGCAAATCTCCGACAACAACACAAAAACCCTCTTGTATCAGCTCGTAATCAAATACCTGCAAAACCCAAAGAACAACACTTTCTCACTTCCAAAATCAAATGTAGTCGATCACATCTACACGACGAGATAAGACTCTGGAGACAGCGGCACAGTTGATGATATTATGGCACTTTTCCATTTTACAGTTTGAGCTCTACTCGACTCAGTTTCAGTATCAGTTGCATCTTTTTTAATGACTTTTAATGACCTCGTCAACGTGGACGGGGTCGCCATAGCACGGCGGCGCAAATCTGCCGTGACGTTGTTTTATACACGACACAAAACACAAAACAGTGACAGTCAAAGCAGTTGTTTTCAGTGGACTGAATCATTAGAATCAGTTAATAGTTAAAAAAAGATTCGTTCACAGAACCGTTCAGTACTTATGTATTTATGTAGTATGGCTGGCAGTCTGTTAATATTGTCATTTTGCTATTGGCTCAGTTAGCTTGGAACCTCGCAAGAGCAGGTACTAAAAAAATACCAGTACTGTTACGCGAAAAAATAAATGAATAACTGAAAGAACTGTATAATGAAAAAGCCCCAATAATCTGCACAGCAACATATTTCAGCACATCATTTTAACTTGTTAGCTAACCAGCCTGCTAGCTTAGCTAGCTAGATTTTAATGTAAGCAACTGGATACTTGAATTTCGCCAAAAAGATAAATCTATCTATCTATCCATCTATCTAGTTAGCTCAGTTCACCACTAAATATCACGATTTAATAAAAACATGTCTCATGACTTTCTCTTTCTCGCTGTACTTCATTTTAGTTATACATTTCTCTGTTTTTGATATTAATAGTAATTTATTTATTTATCATAAAATATGTTTTTATATTGAAGTACGCACCATTCTATATCAAACAAGCACTTTTACTGCAATTAAACAGATGATTTGAGGTTTGACACCCAAGTTTTGTTTATTTTTGTTTGTTTGTAAATGATTATACACTTATACAAACAGACTTATTTGTAGTATACACCTGAATATTACATACTGGACCGAGTTTTAATACATATTTTCAGTTTTTATTTTTTATTATTCATAATTTCTTGTAAAAATGTTAATGAATAAATATTTAAAAAGTTATTATACCTTTTTTATACCTTTTTATTAATTTGTAACATTTACTTTGAGGGGAATTCTAGTGTACACAAACATGACCTGGTGATGTATGAATGTGCCGACCACTCACACCTGAAACCATGAGAGTCATTGGCACCGACACTCTGTCTGACACAGTCTCTCCAAAAACTATGCTGCAGTTTCTTCATGCGCTGAGCTGAAGAGCAGCCAAGACAATTCCTGACAACTAGTCAGAAGTTAAAAGGGTCTCCTGACTCAGACAGAAATTATCCTCTTCCCTTACTTAGCCAGGCGAGATTCAGCCACATAAAACGTAAGAGAAAAAACAAAACAAATCCCAGTTCCCCAGGGTGTGTAATATCAAACTGCCAAGTACAGACATTCAGGTCTGGGCAGGATCGAGTTTTTGATGCACACCTTTTTCCTCAAGGCTACAAAAAAATAACACAATTTAAAAATCAGCATGAGCAACAAAACAGTTGTGAACGAATGATGAAGATTTCACCCTGCAGGGGGTTTTAAATAAATCTTTTAATAAAGATGAATCACCCGATGACTCAAGCTGAATCACTGAATGATTTGAGCCTGTAACCAAGGGCAACCGCTGCCTCAACACTGAACAAAAAAACCCAAAACTTTTTCACTTCTACTTTCCACCTTCTTTCTTTGTAAAACAACACAGCTGGG
This sequence comes from Solea senegalensis, assembly GCF_019176455.1. NCBI lineage: Eukaryota > Metazoa > Chordata > Actinopteri > Pleuronectiformes > Soleidae > Solea > Solea senegalensis. Next base: position 3,093,417 of record NC_058035.1, on the reverse strand, counting down.
TCACATTAGAGCAAACACATTCCGCTACTGCTATTTTCTCAAAAAAGGGAAAAAAAAGCCCTTTATTTAAAGTTGAACAGTGTGAACATTTAAGTGAAAATTATTTTCAATTGGCAGAAATTGCCAATAAAATGTGTACATTCTCCTGATTGTGTGAATTGTACCTCAAAATTAGCCTTTTATATATTTATAGCTTGAGCATTTGATTGTATTTTTAATTTTACAGTAATTGATTTTATTTCACACAGTTGTCCTGTAAAAGCACATTATTTGCATAGCATGTTTTTATCTTAATGTGATATCTTACATTTTATATTTAAATTTATACATAACAATTGAATTGTTTGGGATGAATAAAGTACTTAAAAGTAAACTACATCCAAAAGTCTATACAAAACTACTCTATACACACGTCATTGTGTGTGTCTGTGTATAACTAACATAACACAAGAAGAAAAAATAACAAAAAAGCAGAAACACCTGAAGATATTCGCTTTCTAAGTTGTGTTTTCATGCTGCTGTTCATTAGGCTTAAACAACTACACCTCCCATGATACCATTCGGTAACGCGTCATCAAGTTCTGTCCAATCGCTGAAACAACTAAGTGCCGAGTTAACTCGATACAAAACGACACTATAAACATGTCATTTTGCGCTTATAACTAATATAACACATGGAGAAAAGATAACTGAGTCTAGTTGGAGTCACGTGTGTTTTCAAAATGCGGAATAACCTTAAGATATTCGTTATTTAAGTTGTGTTTTGAGTTAACAACCACAGCTCCCATGATTCCATTCGGCAATGCGTCATCGAATTCTGTCCAATCGCGGAGTTTGGAGGTAAAAAACACGGAAAAACAAGAACTTCCAGCGTCGTTTTCAAAGTTTGGCGTTTAAGACATAACTTGACAGTTAGCAGGGAATCTTTTTTGCCACTAAAAGATTATTGTGATGTTTATATGATGTGTTAGTGTGTATTCGTAGGTGTTTACTGAGAAGTTATGTGATTTTCGTGGCTGACAACAACGTCGTAGTGAGGTAGATTTGAAGTCAGTGATGGAGATCACTCCTAAATCAGTGAAAGTAAAGTCCGTGTTTAGCCCTTTTTCACCCTGTGGCTCAGTGGAGTCAAGTCCCTGTGAAAACAAAGAGCAGAAGGTGAGTGACGTGTTTCTATTAAATATGAATGTGTAGAACTGGAGAATATCACAAAAACCAAGTCTATATTAGGGCTGCTACTAACGATTATTTTAATAAACTGAAGAATCGAGTAATTGTTTGGTGCAAAAAATGTCGACCAGTGTTTTTATAACCTCAAAATTATGTTCTCAATTGTCTTCAATTATTCCGTTAAATGGTTTCTTTGTTAATATGATGCAAAGACAGACAATATTCACAATTAAGAAACATGTTTTAATTATTAAAACTTTTTTTAGCTTGACAGTTAACTTATTAATCGTTTACTAATCGCTTGGTCGATTAATCTTTGCAACCCTCTAGTCAATATCGATAAATATCGTGATAAATGTCAGATTATTAAAGACAAATGTTTGCTCTTGAGTTGATGAAACCACTTAATTGTGGCGTTAACTCTCCAAACACTTGTTATAGTGAGAAACAGTTAACATATTTGGGGTAAAACATTCTGTGGTAGTAGGAGATTTTGGGAGAATTGGACAGAATTCTGAGAAAAGAAGTCTAAATTCTGGGATTGAAGTCAGAATTCTCTCTAGAGAAGGTGGTGGTGGTCCTAATCCTCTTCTGTAACATTCAAAGTGATTAAATTAGTGTTTGTGCAATACATAGGCATCAATTAATCTGTTTGAATGTGTTCTGGTTTTTTTTTTTTCATCTTCTTAAATGTGAATATTTTTTGTTTTTATTGCTCCATATAACAAAAAAAATCATTCAAACAGAATAGTTTTACGTCTGTGGACAGAAATTTGAGAACATCAATTAACAGATTCATTGATCATAAAGGTAATCATTAGTTGCGGCCCTGAACACTTGTTATCATCACCTGTTCATACATTTAATTCCTCGTCATCTCCGCAGCCTCATCAGAAGCTGAGTTCCTCCCTGAAGGAGCGGCTGAAGAGATCGCGGCGCTCCTTCACCTCGCCCTTCTCTGTGGCCAAACGCCTCTGTGTTGATGACTCGGAGGAGAGCGGCCAACGAGTCCCAGCAGATTCCCACAAGAGCGTTCACAATCCTCCACTCGTTGACGTTGATGAAAACAGAAATGACACCAGATCAGGCAGTGAGAGGTTTTCTGGACCCGTTCCTGAATCAACACATCTTCCTTCAGAGGACGTAGAGCAGCGACGAGGGCCACTCAGGAAGGAGGTGAAAGACAAGACGGAGACTCTGCGCAGACTCAAGATGGTGAAAATGTACCGAAGCAAGGTACTGACTGACTCTGCTTTTAACATAAACATTTATTTTGACAAATATACTAATTTGATTCACGTCTCTCTCCACAGAATGATTTGACACAGCTTCAGAGTTTGATAGACAAGTGGAGGAGCTGTGCTCAGGCTGCACTGTGTGAGCTCCAGTCTGACGTCCTCATAGACGGACAGAAGGCCAGTCTTCCCCAGCTCATTGACCTTTTTGGTCTGGAGGACAGACTCCTGCACTTTGACCGCACAGAGGAGGACTTTACGTCCTAATTACGCGCTCTGTGGGACACACAAAAGTTGTACCGTTATTGCACAAAATCTAGGGAGTTTATTTAATTGTTATTTGTTGCTGCTACAGTTTTGTTCACATCTAAATAAATATATTCAGTTAACTTGTTAAAGGTCCAGTGTGTAAGAATTAGTGACATCTAATGGTGAGAATGCAGATTGACTCGTCTGCTCACTCCTCCTTGTTCTTTGTTTGCACAGAAAACATCTGTTTCAAAATGTGAAACACTCACTGGCTGCTTGTTCCAGTTGTAGTCGGAAGTCAGAATTTCCAACTCGGAAAGTCGGAGCAAACCTCACAAACTCCGACACATCTCTCTCTTAGTTCCAACCTCCGAACTCCTGTGTAAATCTAACACACCATTAAAGACTGGGAAAATAAAAACTACTTTTATGTTGAAAGAGATTGCAGAGTGCAACAAACAGTGGACTCTTTTAGCTCTTTAGGAAACTAAGGTGGCCTCCATAGTTTCTCCTTTCTTCTACTCTGTTTCCTCCTTTTAGTTTATGCATCAGATTTATGTGAGTAGAGTCCATTTTCTTTCTCTTCAAACCACGAGACTACTCTGTTTGCTGTGGAAACATACTGGCACAAAATGGCAGCCTATGTTTAGCAAGAAAACGAAACGACTTTTACTTTAAAGTGATTATACACTTATTTATGGGTAGTTTGTTTAATTTCTGCTGTCAAACCCTGCTAAATGTTACACACTGGGCCTTTAAGACAAGTGTCCGTTCTGTGTTGAGAGAGAAAACTTGGTTCAGTTGTGTTTCAGCTGATCGAGTGAAGGGAAGTTCTTCCTCCGCAGACGCTCCACTTCTGCCCAGAGGAGAACCAGATCTTCGGCCTGCGCTCGAGCCAAGTCCTCCAGGTTCTTCTTCTGAACTATTTCCCTGAAGCGCTCCTCGGTTGTGGCTGCGCGGTTTTCCTGTGACGCTGAAAGAACCAAACAGTCCGGCAATCATTCACACTTCTGTGATAATGTGATAAAAATGACTTTATTACCTATGGCTTCGTGGATGTTCCTCATCTCTGCAGCGGACACCTGCATATTGAGCAGCTCCTGCTCTAAACTTATGTTCTCGCTCTCCTTCTTTGCCGCCTGCCTGTTGAACTGTTCAATCTTTTTGGCGCGTTGCTGCACGTTGTGTAGATGAGTCTGCGAACATAATAAATATTTATATATATATATTATTAACTGTTATTAACAGTTTCTTTGCACCATACGACAAAGAAATCATTAAAACTGAATTATTCTGGCTTGTGACACTAAAGAACATCATCATTTACAGGTTTGACACCGATCAACATTTCCTGGCACATTACAGACAAAATCTAGAAAATAATCGTTAGTTGCAGCCCTTATCTTGTCTTTTTTCCCTGTTACCTTCTCCTGAAAAGCTATTGTTTTCTCCAGGATGGAAATCTGTTTGGACGCACGACTGTCTCGATCGATCTTGTTGAGATACTGAAAGAAAAGGGAACATTTATGAAGCCGAACTTTAAAGTAAAACACACACGTGAAGCAAAATGAAGTATTTTAACAGGGTTTGACTGCAGGCAAAAATGCTTCATTTGGTGTTGAGTTGGGGAGGATTGTTCAGGGTGGTTTTGTTTATATTCAAAGCTTTACTCCCCTGGGTTCAATGATCTAAACAATGACAGGAAGCTGCGTGCCACGCCAAAGCAGACACTACCTGGATGTTTTGCCAGAAGGAAGCTGGCACGCAGACCTGGAAACATGTTTTATTCGCCTTGTTGAATATAAGATGATGACTCATGTGGTCTTTGTGTGTGTGTGTTGTATGTTTTTTGTTTTTTTTTAATACAAATGCAGCGAACTGCCAACGGGAGAAAAACCATTTCGCTGTCAGGATTTGTCTGGTGTGTTTGATTAAAACTTTTGATCAACCACGACAGTAAAAACCTGTAAATGTTTAAGTTTGTTGTTATGTTCCATAAAGCCATACACATAACAGAACTGGGGCGGGTAGCAATTCATCTTATCTATTTTCACTTTCACTTACATTTTCCTGGTTTCTTTGCTCGTCTATGACATTAAACTGAATGTGTTTGATTTGTGGGCAAAAGGAGAAAATAATCATCGAATCAATGAATTTATAACAGATTTATTCAATTAAATCCAGTTGCTTTTCTTTATTGTTGGTTCTGCTCTTTGTTTGTTTTATGATCAAATGAAGCAGAGAACTTTTTCCTGTTTTCTTTAACTTGAAACAATTAAAGACACATGAACGTAAAGAATGTGAGTGAGGGAAGTCGTTTCAATCCACTTTCTACCGATGAAGGTTTTAAGAGATGCACAAAAAACAGGGTGTGGAGCTTGTGTGTGGAGTAGGGCGTGTGTGTGTGTGTCTTTGTGAAGACTTTTTGGCCAGGTTCTCACAACTTTAATGTGTTTTTATTGAGGGTTTAGACTCAGTTCTAGGGTTAGGCATGCATTTGTGAGGCTTAAAGTTTAGGTAAGAGGCTGCCGTACAAGAATGTGTGTGTATGTGTGATGATAACAAAGATCATCCATCTGTACACAGGGATGGTAACAATTTTCTGCTTGCAAAACATCTCACGCTGCCAAATCCAAAACATCTTGACTTTTTATCACCCACTGAGGGTTTTTTGCCAAAAATGCAAACAGCGTCAATATTTCACCCCCAAATGCAGATGTTTGAATGAAAGCACGACTTTTTATGTACTGTACACTCACTTGCCACTAGTTTAGGTACACAGGACACTTAGTTTATCTTCATACCCCAATTGTCACACATTTTTTGTCTTGCTATCATTTCAAACCAGTCTGGTGATTCTAATCAAACATCTGGCATCAATGGAGCATTTTTGAGAACTTCTGCTCCCTGGATATTATCTCTGTTTTCAGACCATTCTCTGTAAACCACAGAGATTCCAGTAGATCAGTAGTTTCTGAAAAAACGTGCCACTTTTTAAAGTCACTTAAATCAACTTTCCTCTAAATTCTGATGGTGGGTTTGAACTTTGAACTTGAACAGCTCTTCTTGACCTTACTTTAGAAGAACTGTACGTTGCTGCATTTGAACTCGCATCCATTACTGAGTAAGAAAATGTTGGCCTGAATTAAAAAAATAAATACATTCACACACCAGAAACTTGAGCAATGAGGACAGGTGAATTGGTGCTTATTAAGGTCCCTGAGTGAGTGACATTTGTGACCTTTGACCCATTTGGACTGATACATGATGTGTTTACATGTTTCATTTTGTCAGCGTTTTAATTTGTAACAGTTTGCCTTGAATTAAAAACAATTAACGTGAGATTTGTGTCCTCTTGTCACAAGAAAGAACCCCAACCTTGTTAAAAAGTAACTAGGTATTAATGTATATATAAATTAATGTTTTAGATAAAAAAAAAAACAAGTTACTTTTTTACTTTAACTTAAGTCCAAATGTTATTATAATAGTGTTACCTTTACCTTGTAGAGTAGAATATTTCAGTACTCTGGTGATTTGGTGCTATATAAATAAAATGTTATTGAATTGAACATTTGCAGATTGAACAGGTGTACCTAATAAAGTATTATTTATTATTTATACATTATAATATAATGTATTGTATTTGAGGATAAGCAGTTTTCTGGGCCACTGACAAAAAGACATTTTTAGGATCATTTAGGATTTCACTCACGTCCTGTTGCGCCTCAGACAGATGCAACATCCGGATGTCCCTCGCCTTGTTGTTGAGATCTTCTATCTGCATCCTCATCACCTCTTTCTCCCACCCGAGCTGGATGGTGCCTTTGCTGAAGTCTTTACACTCCACCATGGAGGTGATCTTCTGCTCTGCAAGCGTCTATTGACACACACACACACACACACACGTTTATTTTTATCAAGGAGAAAATGTACAGTAACAGTTCCAGTAAGTGCAGCCTGACCCTGATGGTTCTGTTGAGGTCTCCCACCACACTCATGTGGAGCAGCACAGCGTCAGTGAAGTCAGACGCAGTCTTGGTGGACACCTGACCCTGTTTGAGGACGACCTGGACCATGACGTCCATCATGAAACGGTTCTTCTCCTTATGTAGACTAGAACAAAACAAAAGGGAAGCACTTACACAACCTACAGTTTTCACATTTATTAATAGCCAAAGACGACAGGATCACGTTCTTACCTCTCGAGTTGGTCAGAGAGATTTTTGATTTCCTCCTCAGCAGCTTTGTTCTCGTCTCTCCTCTTCTGCAGAAACGCCTGCATCTCAGCAAAAGTCAAAGCTTTTTCTTTTACCTGGCAAAAGACGTTTGGATGGTTAGGTTTATTCAATCTCTCTATAAATGTTGTTATGAATGTTTAAACACTATGTAGTGATGAAAAAAGATGGATCTACTCTGTCATTCAGTCATCTTCAATAATTCGCTGCAGGCAACTGGACTTGCTTGAGTTAAATTGGAAGACGTTTTAACTTCATCCAAAAGTGGTGTCAGAACTGAGGAAGGGTCTTTGATGAGAGATGAAACATCGCCAAACTTAACTCAAGCAAGTCCAGTTGCCTACAGCGATCTGCTGAACTGTAAGATAAGAATTCACCTGACGAAAAGGAGGTAAAGAGTGAAGAAAAAAGCACAAATATTTGTACAATCTTTCACCTGCTGTGTCCTCACGTTACCTTTTGTTCACTCTCTATTTTTGCTCTGCGCACAAGGCAGAACCTCTCCCAGACGGACGGGTTCAGGCCCTCTGGTGTATTTTCCGGCGCGTCCAGCTCCTCCACGGCCTTGAGCATTTTGCCAAGAGCGTCTGGAGCCAGAGAACCACAGAGACGCTGCTCTTTAAGCACGTTGGGTTTGCTGTCGGTCTGAGTCCTCAGCTTTTGAAGCCTGACGTTGCAAAAGACGTTCAAAACGGTGTGCGTGTGACTGTATGTTTCATGTTTGCTGTGAAATTGGGAGGAGTACAAACCTGGGTCTGCGCTTGAAGAGTTTATACAAGTGATCGACAACATGCGCCGGTACGTCCAAGAAGTCCTTCCTGAAATCTTTGTCAAGAACCTTGAGAGACACAGATTACACACAATAATAATAATTAAATGATAATAATAATTTGATTTAAACACCATCTTTATGGGCACATAAAAAAACCTGAATTGAATGAATAAGTAATAAAAGCAATAAAACACAAGATGAAAGAAGACGATGGGTTAGAAAAAAGGGGCGTTTTTAGGAAGTGATTGATATGAATTCACTGAATCTGCAAGTTTTAAGTTAAAACCTTTTAGATTTAAGCCTCGACTTTGGAACAAGCTCACATGGTTTATCTGGTGTAGAAACACGGCGGTGCAAGAACGCTGCCTCCATAAATCAAGGAACCTTCTACAAATATCTAAATATATATCAACCTGATCACGTGGCCAGTGTGAGAGTGAAGAATCATTTTAGCGCCTCAGCTGCCTCACTTACTTTGTCCTCGGCTACAACGACGTCATAGGCCTCGTGAAAGAGTTCTACCCCCTCTTCATGTCTCCTCACCTCCTCTCCAGTTTCATCCTGTCACACAGAGATGAAATGACCTGTTGATAACAGTAATGAGAGCAGTACAGACGGGAAACAATAGCCGGCGGTGTCGAAGCCTGAAGAAAGAAGGAGGGCAGGTCGGCTCTTGCAAAGAACAATACAGAACACGGACAGAATCGCAAATTCCTTCAGCGTTAGTGTGTAAGACTTTTCTCACCTTGTACGCCAGCGTTCTCTCAAGTTTGAGCTTGAGCTCCAGCTCTCGATTCCTCATCTCCTCTTCTGTGAGCACGGAGTAAAGAAGATACGTGATCCTGAGCTCCTCCTGTCAAACGTATTTTAAAAGAAAACAATATTAAGGGAGAGCGTCTTTGAGGTGTCGCGTAGTGAAAGGCATTATATTATATGATACTACCTAAAGCCATGGTTCTCAAACTGTGGTACGTGGAGGAAAATCAGAAATACTGCTCCTCATGGAGAACAAAACCTGGTCCTAATGAGACAGAACTTCATTTTTTTGAGGAACAGTTTAAGTTTAGGACTAAGATTTGAGTTGTGGTTAAGTTAAAGTTAAAGTTTCACACTTAAAGTTAAAGGTCAGGCATTAACTTATGGAGGTGAAGGTTCGGGATAACTCTTTCTTTAGGCTGTTTCTGACAACACTGACCATGTCAGGACCAGTAGTCCTCAGTAGACCAAAACCTTAACTGAGGTTAAGTTAAGGTTAGGAGTGAGGTTGTCAATGATGTCCTAAGAACATGTTAATTATTACAATTTAAGGTGGAGTTTTAAGGTTAAAGTGTTATGGTTATGGTTATGGAGTAAATCTCAAGGAAATGAATGCAATTGTATGTATGTTTATTTATATCATCACCCATCATCTTAGTGTAGTCCACACAATACACATAACCAAAAGGGAAAGCGGGAGAAGCAAAAGCTTATCTAGTCCCGCCCCCATTACCCACAGAATACATATATTCAATAGATCATTTCATCATACTAAATTTTTCGTATGACATTTTGACAAAAACATGTTTCAGCATCAGATTGTGTTTGTTAATGAAGTTGTCTAGTCCATCGTTAAATAGTTTCTCCAGAATTCTTGACAGTTGTGGTAGTATTGTATTGAGACTGGTCTGTAATTAGTAAATTTGTGTATGTCTCCTTTCTTGAACAATGGCGCTACTTTTGCCACTTTCATTTTGGTGGGAAATGTCCCTGTTTGAAATAACAGGTTGCAGATATATGTTAGAGGTGAAACGATTCCATCTATTACTTTCTAATTTAGCTTCAGGTCGAGGTCATCTACATCCGTGGATGTTTTTGCTACGCATTTGTTGACCAGGTGTCTAATCTCTCTGTCCTTCACTGGGGTAAGAGACATTGTGCTGGGGTTTGTGTCTCTGTCCTTATCAAAGTGGCCCCAGTGAAGGAGTGAGTCAGGAATGTTCTTCGCCAGGTTCGGCCCCACATTGACTAAGAATTCATTCAATCTTTCTGCTATGATTTCCTTGTTATCTTCCTTCGTGTTATTGTCCTTGCAGTAGAGAGGATAGCTAGGTTTTGTGTTTAGAATATCCCATAGTTTTTAAGTATAGTTCATGTTTTCTGCTAGCAGATTACTGTAATATTCTTTCTTGCGATCATTTAGGATGTTATTTAGTTTGTTCCTGTATCGTTTGTATCTTGTTTCTGACTGTTCCGTCCTTAATCTCATGTATTGTCTATACAGGGTTTTTTTCTTCTTGCAGGCATTTGTCAATGTTTTTGTTAGCCATGGTTTCCCCTCCTTATTCTGATTTGCGGGTCTTTTCTTTACAGGACAGTGTCTATCATACAGCGTTTTAAATATTTGCAAAAAGGAATCGAAAGCGCCATTTATATGTGTTTCTTTGTAGACCTCGTTCCAGTCTTGCCTCAGTAGTTCATTTCTCAGTGTAAGCATTTTCAGTCCTGACCCTTCGATATGTGTTTTTGTTCGGTGTCTGTGTCACAGTGTCAATGTCTCTTAAATCATAAAAAACAGACGATGTGTGTGTTTGTACCTTTATTTATATATTTGTAAGGGCAAAAAAAAAACGTACAAACCTATCTTTGTGGGGACAATTTGCCTTAACCATTTTTCAGGTTTAAGGCCTGGTTTTAGGGTTTTAGGCACTTAGTTGTGATGGTTAAGGTTTGGTAAGGGATTAGGGCAGAGGTCTCCTGGTATCAAAAGAGCCGTGTTTGGCTCCTCTCCACCCAAATCAATTTAATCTGGAGCCGCAAAAACCTATTTGACCCATAAAATGAAGACAATAGATAGTATACATAAAAGAACTATTGCTTTGTTGCATTTATGAAGTTTAAGAACTACGAAAAGAAAACTGTTGACATTACCTTACTGTTTTTTACCTGTTATGTAGTGCCCCACTATTTCAAAGTAACCCACTTTGAAATAAATATTAAATATTTGGATTTTATTTAGTTAGTGTGGGGTTTGTCAGTTTTTGGGACGTTTCCAGTTTCACATTTGACGCAGACTGAGGATGTGACACATATTTTAGTGTTCACTTTGAAAGAAATAATAGAAAAATGAACATAGGGAATGCGATACGTCAATGATGTGTCCTCAGTAAGATATAAAAACAAGTGTGTGTGTATGTGTGTGTGTTGCTCACCTGATAAATGGCCATTTCACACTTAAATTTCTTCTTGTACAGTTTTGTCAGCGTTTCGTCAAACCTCCCCGTTGCTTCCCTGTTGGACGCCTGCAGTTTTTTCATCTCAGTTTCCAGCAGCTACAATAACACAGTTCATAAATAACAATATTATTATTATTGATCGCTGATAAAAAATAAAAATCAATACAGTTTGACAGTTGTGGCTAAAAACAGAAGCTGTGAGTGAAGCGACTGCGGTACCTTTTTGTATTTGTCTTTCTCTTCACTCAGGGCTTTGGTTTCCTTTTCATACAGTTTGTAGACTTTCTTCTCCTCCTCACTCCACTGATCTTCATCTCTGGTCAACACAAACTCAGGCGGAGGTATTTCCTGTGGAGTCCATTCAAAAGAAACTATGTGCCCCTCATGCTGATTTGTCAAATTCAAGTGAACACAGTCTTGGCAGCCAATTCAAGCAAAAAAAAAAGTCCGGACATAATGTGAGAATGATGAGGATTAACATGTTCTGCTTGTGTGAGTTTTATTGTGTTAGTTTTGGCTGCAGTGAGTGAGACGTAGAGTTTTTTAAAGAAATATTATCTTCTTATCTTTTTCCTCCAGAAACTGAAAAGTCTTTTGTGTTTTTGTTTAAATCCACCACAGCTAATATTCAGATCACTATCACATTATGACAAAATAAATCATCAAATATTGACTCAAATAACAAGTGATTGAGAGAAAGACAGGACAATAAACTGAAATAAACTTCCTCAGTATCAGTTTCAGAGTTCATTCTGTCTTGATGTGTATGAAATAAACAAAGTCTTTGTAAAGTTTAGTGAAATGCAACTTGACCAGTCAATGCTGCTTCACTTCACACACCGTTCCTTTAATATTAATCTGAAACAGCAGTGATTTTGCTGCTACAACAAAAAAACAACAAAAACAAAACGTGTTAACACACCATTTTTAAGACGTCCTCTTCTTTCACTTCCAGCATCCCCTCCATCATGTCATGGAGAGCTCTTTCTCTGCTGTTATCACCCTGCGATTGACAGGTGTGAAAAAAAAAACCCAAAAACATAATGAGTGTAGAAACATGAAGTGAAGTATAGGAACGTGACAAACAGGAGCTGAGAAACAAAAACACATTTATGACGGCGGTGTACCTTGGCAGCCAAACGTCTTTGCTCTTCCAGCTTCTTCCTCTCCTCCTCCCTCTTCTGCTCAGCGGTGAGGAACTTTTCTGCTTTTATCTAAGAGCAGGACAAAGGCTTAAACCTCACACCTCACTTTCTTTCACAAACGTGGTCAGCAATCTGGATGTTTTGGAAAGTGTCAGTGACCTCGGAGTCGTCCACAGTGAGCAGCCTCTCCGGCCACTCGCTGCAGCTCAGACTGGGCTCCCACAGCTGCTCGTCCATGTCCAGCTTCTGCACGATGTCCCCGATCAGTCTGTTCCTGTCCTTCACGCGGTTCAGCTCCTGCAACTTCTGCCTCTGCACGGCCTCAAACTCGGCGTTGAAAGACGTCTTGATGCGAAAAATGACATCCTGCATTTGGGATTAAGTGACATTTTAAGATACATATAAAATCATTATCCCTCCAGGGGTCAGGGTTTTTCCTTTCAATTCCCAGTTGACGTCATACTAGATTTGGAATAAAATTCCCCTCTCGCCCACTTGGGCCGTCTTATGTCTCGGGCCGTCTACCAGAGGCCTGAGAGCCGGAGGTTTTCAGTGCAGTTCCTCAGACTGCATTTCTCTGGACAGAGATCTTTGTTTTCTGCTCTAGTCCAGCTATGGCGTGTTCCTTATCTGGTTCCTCAACACCTGACGCCGACCTTGTTTAACCAAGCGAGATCAGAGCCGGTATTGCTCGGATGAGACACGCTACCATTAAACTAAGTGTCGTCCGGATCTGTTAAAATTCTGCGTATATGTCAGCGACACCTTGACAGATCAGGATGAATCTTGTCATGCTTATGTAAGACGATAATAGCTATCAGCAGCCAAGGTTCTATCCAGATCTAGATAGTCGTCCAAGTTGAATTTGAACTTGAATTTTGACAGAATGTGCTCTTGTTTTAGATTCTAAAACAAGAGCGGCATTCTATCAAAATTCAAGTGTCTTTATTGTCAATTCTGCTACATGTACAGCACATACAGAGAATCAGCTAAGGCATGAGGTGTGTTGTGTTTTGTTTTGTTTTGATCTTGTGAATTGATTTGAGCTGCTTGTCTATACAAACACTTGAAATCACCTGCAGCAGAATAATCTGGTTGATCATCTGTTCTGTGGTTTGCAGGCTGAACTGATCGTAGATGTACGGGTTGGAATAACCCAGCTCGGCGGAGAAGCTTCCCGTTACGGCGGCTGCTCTCTCTGCCGTGTGCTCGTCCTCGCCCTGCTCGTCCTCTTTCGGGCTGTGCATGCTGAAGCTTTTCTTTAGGCCACACTGCCGAGGAGAAGTGGAGACAGGCGGATAATTTTATATGAAAGGGTTGAGATAAGTGTTGATGTAGAAGACGACTGAATTGGAGGCTTCATTCTGAGAACATCGCAGTCAGAAGAACTAGCCCAACACTTGCTGTTAGCCACACGGTCGTAAATCTGGAGACGTCTCAGCCCTGTTGGACTGGCTCACATTCAAGCATTTCAACAAGTCAAAACACTTAAAGGTCAAATGAAGGACTAGGATTCAAACACATCAACACATTTTACAGCAGCAGACTCTATTTTACTTGAGTGAAAACTGTGCAGACAACAACAACAACATCAACAGCACACTGAAGAAGCTGCTCCACTGCGACGTTTAGAAAATATCTTTGCCGTGACTTTGCACGCCGCAAATCATCGCATCGTACGATTGACTCTAACTCATCGCACGTGTGTTAATCTGAGTGTAAACCACAGAGCACTCGCTGCTTACAGAGCTGGCAGCCATTTCGATCCTCCTGGTGTTCTGAACCCTGTGAAGTTCCTCCACCTCGCTTTCTGTGCGCTCTCTCAGGGCGTAGTTCTTCACCTCGTGTTTGGAGTGAAAACCCTGTGGCAGACAAAACAACATGAGTATTATATATATGTAATATATGTATATACAAACACTGGGAGCATAAAAATCAGTTTTTGTTTACATTTACTGAGGATGTAGGAGGAATTACACTTAAGTGGTGGAGCTTCTGAATGAACCTTAATTTACTGTGTGTATGTACTGGATGTAAAATGACAAGATGTCGGTGGAGATCCAGTGACTGTGGATTCAAGGTTCAATGTGTCTTTATTATCCCCCAGGGGGTCATTTGGTTTTACAGAATAAATATCATTCTAAACCTGTTCGTTCAACATCAGAGCAGATTGTTAAGCTATTTTTATTTTGTTGGATTGTCTTCTTCTTTTTTTTTTTAAAGAAAATTACTTAGATAAAAGAGAAGATAAGAACTGTCATAAAAAAGTGTCCAAATTAAAATTACGGCTCTGGATTCTTGAGTATTTTGATCCATAGAATGTAAAAAATGGTGGAACTGTGTTTCCCAAAACTCAAAATAATGACATCCTCGAATGTTTTGTTTTGTCCGAAAACCAAACATGTGTTTACCGTCACAGAGGAGCAAAGAAACCATGTAGAAAATCTGATACACTAAAATCAGCAACTTGTTTTTATTTAATCGGTAACTAAACCAAGTCTTCTGAGGGTGACTCTGCCCAATGCCTGATTTTGAAAAATGCAGGTCCTGAGTGAGGGAGAGGAGGAGACAGGTGGAGAGGTGGAGACTGGTAGAGAGGGGAGCAGTGGGGGGGGCGTGGTCTTAATTTTCAAGTGGTAAAGAGAGGAAAGATGATAAAAGGGGAGGAGTCTAATACAACAAGCCTATCACTGATTAGACAAGAGGGTGATGAAAGAGTGGACTAAGAGAGTCAACGGTAAAATCTGGTGTTTTGAACATGTATAATATCAATACTTTCCTCTAAGCTGTGAAGATTTCCACCAAGAAATAAAAAAATGTGATACACATATACACTGGTTTTCATCTGGGAGTACATTTTCAAAAATGGTGGTTGATTACTTTAGTAATTGTTGACACACTTAAGTTTAAGTGTGTGTTTCTGGTCTTACCTTTATGGCCCTGCCCTTGACCTTCATTGAATCCCAGCACTCTCTCTTCAGGACGTCACGGAGGTAACATTTTGCGAGAATCTCCCGCTCAATTTCTTTCCTCACCTACAATGCAGATGCATGAAGAATCACCACCATTATTCTTTCAAAAGATGAATTGTATTCATGTTAGTCAAGCACACGTGTGCGTGTGTGTGTGTGTGTGTGTGTGTGTGTGTGTGTTTTACCCCTGTAACCTCCTGCTCCACCATGACCTCCAGTCGCTTCTGCTCCTCAGCGTCCAGGTTGAACTCCTGCTGTGGCAGACGCTCGATCGCCGGGAGATTCTCATTTTCACGCATTAACTCCTGAATCTGGTGATTGAAAGACAGAGCTGCTTTGTAACTGTACAGCCAGGTACACTGTTAAAGCTGTAGTGCGTCATTTTAAACATAAGCAAATGAGTTCACACAATGACGATTAAGTGTGTTTCTTGGTATAGTCACATTATCTCACTGCAAGTGTTTACAAAAAACAAACAAAAAAAACAATTTGTTAAGAGGGTTGGTGGAATAAGCCCTCCTTTGTCCCCACCCACCCCTGTGCTGCAACTGTATACACACAAACACTCCCTCAGTTAGGTTAGGTGAGGGACACAGCAAACAAATCATTTTATATTATTTCTGTTCACAAAAAACAAACAGAGGCCGAATAATAACATTATCAATAACAATAATAATAATACAATATAATAATAATAATAATACATTTTACAGCTTTAAAAACAAAAATGTGTGTTTACTTTAATTGTATGTACTGTAAACCAATTATTAAATATGTATTTACGACCAGAATTTTCAATAAAGTTGTCGTGTATAGCTTGTAAATACTTTACAACCATGACTCTTCATTTACTGTGAGTATGTAATGTATGGGGCTGTGTAATTACACGTGTAATTGAATTTTTATGTGTTGTAAACCAATAAAACTAGAAAAGTAAAATGTTCAGTCCAAATGAGGTGAAATGTTTTTGATGATACTTTGTGGGTGTAAAACACATTTATTTATGATCACAATTCAACCACCATGATCCATTAATTACTGTGAGTATGTGATGTATGGGGCTGTGTAATTACACGTGTAATTGAATGCATGTGAGCTCACGTGCAGTGTCTGCTACTTACAGAGCGACGCAACTCTGACACGGTTCTCCTCAGATTTTCCTTCATCTCACAATGTTTCTCATTCTCTTCTTTCATAACCTGTGAAACATATCCAATTTAAGTGAATGATATTAGAAAGAATTAGATTTAGATTGAATTATACTTAGGCAATAAACCAAATAACATCAACATGTTTTTTTAAGTCTAATTTGCGACACCGTCCCGTGTCATAGCAAGTGCAAAAACATAAATAAATCAACTTTACAACATAGGAAATTAAAAAAAGAAAAAAACCTAATTAAACGCCGTTTAGCACTTCATCACTCAACATGACACAGCCTGACTGAAAATGAAGTCCTCAAAGAGCTCGTGAGTCAGATTAGAAAGTATGTTGGTGGATAAAACGGCGTCTCAGCCTGTGTCCCATGTGTGTTTACCACTGAGGTGTGAAAACCACAACTTCTACACGGACACACCTTCAGTATTCATATGCTTATTGTTATCAGGAAGCGTTTACCTCTTTTTCACAAATGTTTACCTGCTTCATAGAACTAATTCATTAACATGGACCAGTTTTTCTGCCAAAAAAAACTCAGGTAACAAGGTGCAAAACGGCATTTTCACAAAACCTCCAGCAGCTGCATAGTTTTAAGAAAAGTACTGGAAGTGCTGAATTGAACATTACCCACACAGTGCACACCACCTCAAATATTACATGTGAGTCACTGACCGCCTCCCGTCTGCCTTCCAGCCAGGTGGGGTGTGAAGGCGGAGCCAACGCCGGGCTGTGAAAACTCTCATACTGCTCCGTTACATCCAGAGAATCTGCTCCACCACTGCCCTACAGTGTCAACAACACACACACACACAGAGAGATTAAAAAAAGGGGAAAACGTATTAAAGCGTTTCAAAGCGTTCAAAAGCATTTGTTAACACATAAATAACACATGAGGCACAAACCAAATAACAAAACAAAAACAATTCCAAACAAAACTAGCAATTTAGTTGACAAAAATATACTGTAACTAAACAAAGCACTACTAAATATCGATAATCAAAAATCGAACTGTGATGAAAAACAATAAAATAATCAACTTAAATCACTAATAATAATAATACTATCAAACCAATTTCTAAATTAAGTTTCCTTTAAGTTTCCCCTTAACTTCTAAATGAGAAGCTGTGATTTGACGTGGATGAAAACATCAGCGTCGCTACGGACTCTAACACTGATTAACTTAAATATCTTGTTTGTGTAAATATCGTTAATATAATATAGTGTTTTTGTAGCCACAGAAAAAGCAGGTGATGGCGTTATATCGGTAGATCATCGTTTACCTCACTTCTCTCTGATTTTCCAGTGACGGCGCAGCATCCTTGTTTCCACACGGGCAGGTCAATGAGGACTGGGTTCTCTGTGGTGAATCTAGTCTTCAGGTGAAGAGCTAGAGACTGACTGTGCTGAGCAGCTGTGATCACCTGAGCATCCACACCTTTCATCCTGTATGGAGCCACAGAAAACACATAAGATATAAGAGCCATTCCTATATCATTTTTAAATATTTTCTGACCGTGTTAAAGAGATATTAATCTCAACTAATGCAGTAACCGTACACACAGGCTTTGTTTTAGTTTAACACCTTACCATAGGGAGTGAGGACATTTTGTTTGGTCCTCACAACATTAAAGGGCTTTTGAGGAACTAAGACCTGGTTTTAAAGGTTAGAGTTTAGGTTAACAGTTAGATTTAAGGGTTAAGTTGTTTGGGTTAAGGTTAGGGTAAGGGAATAGGGAATGCATTATGTCAATGAGTGTCCTCAGGAAGAATGCTGTGCGAAAATGTGTGTGTAAGGGAAAAGCTGCACTTTTAGCGCCATATATGTATATATATATATATATATATACATATATATGTGTGTGTGCCACATTTCTACCAATATCTCTTGCGTGTATTATCCAAACAACACCAAAGTTGGCACCCCACACACTGGAGCCCTGAGTAAGTCACCTGCCAAGTTTGAGCTGTTTGAGCTGTTGGACCAACAAGCGACCTGTTGGACACTTGTTGTGACTGACAAACGTTCTTTCATGGATAGAGGTACAGTAAGTCCCTAGTAAAATCAAGGTTAGTTAGTCCTTTAAGTTCAATTATGTTTAAAACAAGATATGGAAAATAGGTACTAGTGTAACTAGTGTGAGATCCAAACATACATTTTCTACAGCTTTATCCTCCAGCTGAGGGTCACACCTACTGCTCTTCTATAATGTTGCATGATTTGGCCAAAAACTGTGGGAGAAACCTGGAAACCCTGGAGAACCCCACACACACACACGCAAACTCCACACAGAAAGGCCTTTGATCAGACCGGGATCCGAACCATCCTTGCTGTAAGGCAACAATGCTAGCCACTTTACCAATGTACGGGCCCTGTAACCATGATGTGGTTACATAACTATTATTATAGTCCATATCTATAATTACTGACTTTCTCTGCATGTGGCGCTCAACCCCAAAACTGTTTGTTCCCACTAAAGTCTTTAAATAAATACATAATTTCATTTTTTGAAACAGGTTTTAAAAGTTTTCTTCCTAAAGCAGCTGAACGCGGTCAAACCATCGACTCAAACAGGAATAAATAAAGCATTTTGCTATGGACGACAGCAGGTTTTGGTGACTCAAAATAAACTTCAGGGCTTTTGTTGATCATAATCAAAGAAAAGCTTATTCCACTGTGACTCACTGGTGTGTTTTGGGACAACAATGGAGATCTATGACTTAGAGTAATACATGATACAGAAGCTTTATCTCGGCTTTTTCTCAGATCAACTACATCAAAACCTTTCAGTTGTTCCACAGAGGAAACAAACAGTGCAAACAAAGAGTGAGTGAGGACATTCATTCAGTGCCTGGGATCAGCTCTCTGCACTGCAGCTGTAAAGTTTTATTTCCCTTCCTTTCTTTTTTTTTCTTAAATTAAAGCGTCTCTGAGTGACCTGAAATCTAAAATATTATTATTATTGTTATTATCATTATTATTATTTCATTTCATATCAATGTATCCTATCAATTTGTATTTTACGTCACTTTTAAAAAAAATGTTTTATCATTATTGCACTTATTTTAGTACTATTGTCACATGTTATATGTGTACATTGTACATTTTCTACATCAAAGTACATTTTATTTAAACCGTACAATCTCTATACTTTCATATTGATTTTTATATATGTGATTATTTATTTACTTTAATCTTTTAGCTGCTTCATGCACTGTAATGTTGTTAATGCTTCTATTTTTTTCCGTTTATTTTATTATGTATTCCTTTTTTTATCTGGAAAGACGATGAATCATATTTATATTTTCTAGTTTGGTCTTTATTGGGACATTTCTGGTATTTAACAAAGCAAACCCATCCTTTAAAATTATATCTGTTTAGGGATTCGAGTCGCCACTGGTTAATAAATACAGTGTAGACCAGTGTAGAATGCATGAAATCTGTTTTAACTTTAAAACAAACATGTGCAGGAACAAACAAAGGAGGGAGATGTGGAATGTAATCCTGGATGTGACTCAGATTGTAAACGGTGCCGTGAAGTTTATTGGATCTTTGCTTTCCTGTAGATTATTCTCATAATCCCTCGGGAGCCTCCACTTCAACTGTGTTTATTTATTGAGAGAGGGAAAAGTACTTTTAAATGTACGCAACTTCAAACTGCTGGAGAGCGTGCAACACCGGCCCCTGCTGTTCACAGCTGTGCATTACATGAACACAACACCAGAGTGTGTGTTTGCTGCTGTACCTGAGCTCAGTGCACACGAGAGATCCGTCTCTGAAGCCAGCAGTGAGGAGCGTCAGGCCGTCGACGGAGAACATCGCACTCCGAACTCCGCCGAGACGACACGAGTGACACTGCAGCTCGGCATAAAGCTCCTGTAGGTGCAGCAGCAGCGTCGTAATAATCAAAAGAATACACACCACAACCACAGGCTGTGAAAATGTAGTTAAATACTTTTAAGCTCCTACCAGGGAGGCAGTTGCTCTGATGCGTAACAGACCATCACGGCCCACAGAGGCGAGCCATGAGTGATGAGGAGACAGAGCGAGACAGGCAGGACCCAGAGGATGAGCCCTCACTTCCTGCTGTGGGTTCAGCTGGACCACATGTTGTTGACCGGTGAGACCATCTGTGTCCTGAGAGGAAGACACACTCAAATAATCCCTTTTGAGCCACTGTATTAGGCACACCGGTACAACTGTGGTGTTACTTACAATCTTTTCTCAAATCACTTTTAAAGACCCTTCTCTTCTTTCTTCCTTTCTACATAAAAACTAATCTGGATAGATTTTACCACTTTACTATATTATTTTATCATGATTTACTGTGTTTTTGTGTTCTTGTTGTAACTTTTTACCTTGAAAAGCACTTTAGTCAACCCTAACCCAACACGTGTGTTGACATGTTAAAAAAGTTAACATGTCAACCAAGGTATGAAGAATTACATTCTTAAAATGTACAACCTTGAAGCAGCAGAAAGACAACACTAGGTGTCGCCCCTGCCACTTCATCAGTTGCCCCGTGTACCTAACAAAGTGGCTAAAGAGTGTAGTTGTGCTTCAAACTGATTAGATGGAGACATAACCTTGTTTAGGCTTCTATATATTTGAAAATAAAATAAATAAACGGAGTCACTGGAGTGTTGGGCAGCAGCAAACCTCAGGGAGCTGAAAGCGTTGGAGAGATTTCTTCTTGTGACAGTAACCAAACACCTCGCTGACTCCAAGCACACAGGACTGAAGAGGACGAGGGACTTCATATCTGGACACTCTGAGGACGTGAGAAGACAGACAGCCGTGCCGGTCTGCGCAGTCAGGACCTGCAGGTAAACAGACATCACACGGGCCCCGCCTTGAAAAAACAGACGAGTCATGTTTTTTAAAGATATAATCGCATGTGAGGGACTGCTGCCACACCCTCGACTTTAACCACTCTCTCTTTTGTTCAACATAAGCTGCTGTACAAAGAAAAAAGGTGTGTTTGTCTAAACCCTTTAGTCACTGGGCTTTCTATTATATGTAAGGCTTGAGTGAACAAGTCAAAACATTTGAATAAAAATGTCCCATTCGTGGGTCCTGCCTTTGTTCTATGGAGGTGGATGCTTCTTTAGGAGCAGAGCTCCGTCACAACAGGAAGAGAGGATGAGTGGTCGTCCAGAGTGCTTACAGATTTATTTAACGTACACTAACTAAAGACGGCGCAGTACTACCAACCAATACGATCCCTGAATTTCATTTAAAGGCAGAACTATGCAGGATTTTTACCCAAATTTAACCGCTTCAGAGTCATTGTGATGGTTAAATGTCTTGTTGTGGGGAGATTGTGGTTCTGTCTCCACTCCCTCTCCCTGTCTGTTAGCAGAAAACCAGTCTTGCAAGATCAGGGCAGTCGCTTTAAAACCATTGATGACAATGTAAACCTCACCTCACCGCAATGCCAGAAATTACCTCTGTCAGTGAGTATTATAAGATATTATGAATAAAGTGACATATATGAGACTTGGGACGGCACAATTCTATTCTATGAAACTGTTAACAACACATTTGTGCTGATGCATTTACCACCTACAGCCATTTCAAGCCATTTGAAAAACTGTGGGACAAATGCTCTTCTCCCACGAAGAAGAAATTAGCAGCCCACAACATAACTCAGCTATTTTTATAGTGTGTTCATAGTGAAGCATGAAATATGTAGGTTTTTGTATAGTATATATTGATCAATACTTCTCTCTGCTCTGGATGTGTACCTAACTATTTTAAGAGGACGTGTGCTGATTGAAATAATAATTGAGAAAATTCGACTAAGTACCTGTGAGGTCCTTTGCAGACAGAGAGAGCAGCGTGAGCAGGCGACCACCCTGATTCTTAAACTCCGGTCCACCGCACAGTGCAAGAACTTTCACCTGTTCACGGTCTCTGATGCACCGAGTTGAAAGTGACAAAACTGCTCCAGGAGCAACTACAGAGGAGGAAGACGACAAAAGAATAGAAGTCCTCTGAATTCAATGCCTAAATTACCAAAAACATTATTTTTGTTAAGTTAAAATGATACAGTACGAGAGACAATGACAGCTGACAGTGTGGACAGTGACAGCGTTTAGGCATATACTGTATATATAGGTTAAAGTAATTCATTTTAAGGTTTACCTGCGTGTCCTATGACTGAAAACTGCTTTGATGGCTTTGCATCTATGACATAGACATGTGAATCTGAGGCACCGGTGAGAAGGTAGTGACCCTCCTGATCAAAACTGTGGAATCAAAGACACAGAGAGAGACAGAGCGAGACAGAGAGAGAGAAGAGTGGAAATCACAGCGTCTATATATATCGCTTACATAGGCTTTTGTACTTTAGACAAGGGCCTTGCTTTACAGAGGCCGCCATCTTGTGCCGCTATGTTTCTACAGGAGCCTGAATGGACAAACCAAAAGCCAGAGTGTGCATCTGACCTTTTGAAGCAAAGACTAGTGGCTCCGCCCACATAAATTTGAAGCAAAAAAAAATAAGTGTGTGAAAGTCTCACCACTAGACTTTCTTATGTACTGGACCTATAATTTGCTCTCTTAGCCATTAAACCCTGTGGGTTGTGATCACTCATGCCTCTACTTAACACATAAACATGATGTTTTTAAGTGAAATTGTGACAGTAATAGTGGATACTTGCACTAAGTGATCCACTGGACAGTGGTAGAGCTGAGTCTGATGCACCAGGCGAGGCTCCTGTTCCCTGTTCAGGTCAACAAAGAGGACGCTCCCTGACGATGTTCCGACTGCTGCGTATCGTGCAATAGGACAACAGGCCAGACTGGTCACCTGAACAAACACACACACAGAAGACGATGTTTACACTTCGTCTTCGATGTTTACAGGCTTTTTATTTCACATGCATGTTGTATGTTGTGAATCTGACCTCAGCGTGAAGAGACAGGGAGCCGAGGCACACGCCGTCTGCAGACCACAGCTGCAATTCTCCAGAATCCCTCGCTGACTGAGGCCAGCAGCAAAAACACACACAAAACACAGCACCACTCACTTCACAGACAGTGAGCCTTTTGTCACAAGACTGTATCATTCTTGGGAAACATAAAATGCTTTACCACACTAATGTTCTCATCGGTGGGCAAAAAAGCTGCCGCCACAAAGTTTCCACTGAGGACGTCCAGGACCTTCACTACTTTGTCTGACCGGGTAGAATTCAACACATAAATCTGACCCTAAAGGAAAATAACCCTACTTTGTTTACTTCAATTAATGTGTTTTCTTGTCAAATAATAATTTGATGAAGTATGTTTGAGTACTCACTGTATCAGAGGATAAAAGTAATGTTTCATGGTCGGGAGAGTGCGTCACATGTGTGGCAGGTCCTTCTAACGTCCATGTTTGTGTGATGTCAATGTGAGTGCCTTTGATTTGCAGACAGTGCACCGAGCGGCTCTGTGAGGGAAACAACAGCAACAAGCACTGCTCTCAGTAGACCACACATAACAAGTTACTCATCCCAATATACATATACAATATCTCTATCCTGTAAATATCAAGCCCATACTGTACTGGTCACTGTCTATAATGTACATTATTTTTTAACTTTTTCTAGTCATAATGGTAATATCTTTCTATATATTGTACTTTGACATATGTGGAAAGGTATGTTTATTATTTATTGTCTTTATCTTTACTGTCTTTGCTGCTGTGACAATGTCCCGTGAAAAAACGTTTTTGGAAAACAAAAAAACAGCTGTTCAGTTCGCAATGGACTTATATTATATTACAATATTACATGATTATATAGAGCAATAACAACATCATTTCAAAACAAAGGTTTCGATACATCCATACAGTCAGATATAGCGATATTTTACGCGGCAATATTATATCGCTTTTTTGAGACACCGAGTAAACGTTAAACATTTTGTAAATAAACATACAATTTTTTTTAAAAGAAAATGAATCAATGGCCCAGTCACGAAGCTCATGAAGTGTTATTAGGTGCTCAGGTTCATACCTTCCCCACAGAGATCAACCCATTCTTGTTAAGGGTTAAACCTCGGAAGCTGGACTCTCTCAGATCAGTGACGGCATCAGGAGCTGAACAAACATGAAATACAAGTAATTAATTCATATACTATATATATATATACATATATATGGGAGATATATTTGCAGAGAATAATAAAGAATCCCACAGCATGTGTTTGTTTACTTGTGGGGTTGAAGATGACAGAGACAGAGAGGCTCTCTGGGTCAACAAGGAGCAGGAATCCCTGTTCACAGCCCACACAGAGCTCAGACGTGGCTGTCCAACAAATGGCAGTAGGAGTCAGTCTGGCTTTAGTGAAGAGTTCAGCCTGACGGTGTGTTAGAGGATGTTATACTTTACATTTCTGTCTTTGTTTGTGTGCAAAACTGTTGTCAAGGCAAAAACTAAGAAAGAAAGAAATTACAGCATCATCACCAAAACTATGATATACAATACCGCAATGCTCTCTGCCTCAATGCCCTTGAGCCCTGCGATGGCTGATGGAGGCATCTCTGGACCAAAATATGACAATTGGTCACCGACCATATAAGAAGTGGATGTGTGTTTCTCAGCAACAGATCCATCAGTTGTAGGAAGCTCAATCACACTGGAACACAACAAATAGGATATGAATATCTGGTTCAATGCACAATTTTCTTCCATATTTTTTAGTATTTTTAAATATTTTATAAACACCTTTTTCATAATTTTTCAATTACTTCTTGATATTTTAAGATTATATGACAACATTCCATCATGAAATCGAGCAATAACAATATTCATGACGACGTTTCACAGAATTCCAAAATAAAAGTTTTTGTTTTGAATATGCAATGATGCATAGATTGCAATTGTTTGTAGTTCTCTAATCTAATCTAATCCAATATGTAGTCTGCATAACTAGGATTTACAATACATGTGTTTTTTAAGTACTAATAGCAAGTAAAACTAATTAAACGTCACATATAAATGCAGGTAAGGTAGTTTCAATGATCACGTTGATGTGTATCAGTTTATATTTTAGATTCATGCTTAAACCAAGTCTACTTTACCATGGTTTAAGGACATGAAAGCTAGCGCTCTTCTCGATGTTCCACACAGTGACGGATGTTTTGCACAGAGCGCAGAGCTGGAGCCAGTTCATGGGGTTGAACGCCAAAGAGACGACATCTTTCCCAGCTTGTGGTTGTGAGCAAATTGGCTCAGCAGTTTCCCAGTTCCTGCATCACACAGTAACAGTTAGATCAGAGCAGCATCAACGTAAATTAACCTATATTTAAAAAAGGATACTGTGCACATGTGGTCCACAGTGTCAGGTATGGCGGACAGCATTTGGTGGCTCACCACACTGTTATGGTGTAGTCTGGAAGAGACGAACAACAGCCCAAATAAGGACCACCATCACTTAAGGCCAGAGAGGTGTAGTCCAGCTGCGCTCCTCCTAGAAAAACAAACAATATTAACTGCTGATCTCAGCTGGTTGAGTGGCTAAATCGCACAAGAATCAAGTGACATTTTGACATGTTTAAGCAGGAAAATCACAGGCTCTGTTCAGTTTAAGTACAGTCATTAAGGCCAGTGAGCTGAGTGACATCAGGAAGCTGAATGGAATGCGGCCATCATTTATTTGATCATGTACACCTGTGATTTTCCTCCCATGACCGGTCAAACTGGCTGTTGCATCAACAACACTTTGACAGGTCTCAGTGGGGTAGGCATAGGTATAAATTAACGTGAAAAGAACCATCATTAATGTCAATCAATAACACCTGTGCTTTTACTGCTAAAGTAATGAAAATTAAAAAAAACCTTTACCTTTCAGCTCATTCTTCAACAGAAGCTCAGGGAAAATGTACACAAATATAGAGGGTGATAGTTTTTGCTCAGAAAAGGCAAAAACCCCAGTGTTGCCATTAGCTGTCAAAGCTCCAATGCCCCTGCCAGGACCCTGGAGCACACTCTGACCTTTAGTCTCCAGGTTCAGGAAGCAGATATTATTCCCACACACGTAACAAACTGTTCTATTGTCCACAAACTCAACAGTCTGGTTTGTGAAACCTTGCGTCCACCTAGAAGCAGTAACACACACACAAAGCCAAAAATAAGCTACTGTTGGCACAAATATAATTAAAAACATTGACTATAATGTGCTGTGTTGTTACGCTACTTACCTGACTTTTAAACTTCTACTGTCATCCATTTTGAGTTTGTTTTAGAACCACACACACACTGGATTTCAACTGTTTCAGGCTCCCCCAAAAAACAATGGCAAGTATTACGTAACCATAGCAACAAGAAAACCTGGCCCGGCGTAATGTGGCGGATTGATACAAGAACATCTACATCTACTACGATTAAATTTTACAAATGGTGCTAATAAATCGACGTTCACACGTTTAACTCGTGTGGGGATATATTTGTATTTCGTTCAGGACGGTAGAAAGTTACTATACTTCGTGAACACGATCTAGTTCCTGCGTGTTTGTAGGACCTACTTTTTCTTCCGCCAGTAAAACAGCATGGTCCCGGAAGTGAGAATCCCACTCATTTTCTGATATTTTCAACAGCGTGAGCTAAAATACGTCATATATAACCCATATAGATGAAATAAAAACATTTTAAAACATTGCAATAGGTAAAGGACTGAGGCATTAGTGAAATGAGGACGACACAAACTTTTACTTAGAAAACAAGAGCTGCAATCACTGTTTGGTAAGTAGAAACTTTACATTTTAGTGGATTTGCCCTTTCAATAAATATAAAGGACTTTTTTTGATATCACTCACCCAGAGACAGAAACTATCTTCAAGTCACATGGCAGGAGCTATAATTATTTTAAGTGAAAAGCTGCATTTACAGGTTTTATTAATCCTTTACATACTATTCAATAGGTAAAAAGGACCAAGTGAGCTACAATATCGTCAATATAATGACATAATAATATCTTCATTAATGAAATTAAAGGCACAAAAAAGCTTTTATTCACAAGATAAGCACTGTACTTACTTTAGGGAAGTGAAAAACTCCATTTCAGTGGTTATATTGGCCTCTTACGAGTATTTTAACTTGTTAATAGTACTAATACAACAATTTTGAATGAAATTAAATAATTCTGAGGCAGAAACAAGCTTTAATACCCGACATATGTGTTGATCGGCAAGTGGAGCTACTACATACAGGTGGTTGAAATTGCTTTATAAAGGTGTGTCTATGTAGGTTAAAATAATGCTGAGTCACACTGATAACCGCCTCAGCACCTGTAGACATAACATAACATGGGGGTGAAATAATGCTGAGTCACATTGATAACTGTATTGGTAAATGTAGATGTATAAAGGTTGACTAGGGCTAAAATAATGCTGAGTCACAATGACTAGTGTATCAGCAACTGTAATTATTTATTATAATTTGACTTGTGGTAAATAATGCTGAGTCATAGCCCCACCCACTAAGCTGGCAGATTGACGTTAAATAATGCTGAGTCACATTGATAACTGTATTGGTAAATGTAGATGTATAAAAGTTGACAAGGGCTAAAATAATGCTGAGTCACAATGACTAGTGTATAGGCAACTGTAATTATTTATTATAATTTGACTTGTGGTAAATAATGCTGAGTCATAGCCCCACCCACTAAGCTGGCAGATTGACGTTATGTAATAAATAGACACAGACCACTCCTGGGTCTCTCTAACTTGTCTTACTCTACTTGAGCCACCACCTGAAGCTGCAGCAGCAGCAACATGGCAACTGAGAAGGCTTTCACTAAAGGTAAGAAAATGACTCAGCAAACTGCCTGCTACCAAAGCTGAAACTGAAACAGAAACTAAAACTAACTAATTTCCCACTAAAATCCAGTGCATAAAGGTTCTACGTGAAAGAAATATATCATATTTGGCCATGTTTATAAGTATAGATTGTCTTTTATATGCTCTGGTACTAGGTGTTTTTTTTGTTTTGTTTTTAAATAACTGAATAAGAAAGAATCATAAATTAAACATGCAGAAACCTCAGTTAAGGAGACTTCTTTAAAAAGTGTAGATGGCAGTAAATTTATATTGATATCCAAATATAGATGCTGTATTCTATATGTTGTAGCTTTGGAATCTTTATGTAATGTAAAAAAAAATTTAAAATCCTTTAAGCCCTGCACTTGGGGAAGCAATGGTAAATACTCTATATATTGTTCAGACTAGTGTTTGGCAGTGTGTTTTTCGATGTTGTGTCGCTCAACAACATTCCCGCAAAGTGATTTATTTTATGTTGTTAAAACTGGTAATTTGCAGTTTTTTTGTAAACACAGATCACAAAGCAAGTACGCAATTATGAAAATAATCATTAGCTACCCCTATAATCATGCTTTCTTTTTTCTTATTCCTTCTTTTCAGGATGTGCTGCACCTGGTCCAGTCCCTAAAGACTCCATCAGGATTTACAGCATGAGATTCTGCCCATTTGCCCAGAGAACCAGATTGGTCCTGCACGCCAAAGGAATCAGGTAAACATCTCTATTGTGCTTCATTTTAAAAACCATACAATAACTTGTACATAAATAAACCTGCCACTGTCTTTGTTTCAGACATGAAACCATCAACATTAACCTGAAGGACAAACCTGAGTGGTACTTTTCTAAGAATCCTTCCGGCAGTGTACCAACACTGGAGACCCCTGCTGGTGAGGTGATATATGAGTCTGTCATCACCTGTGACTACCTGGATGAAGTTTACCCAGGGAAGCAGCTGCTTCCTTCCTCTCCCTATGAAAAAGCTCTGCAGAAAATGAGGCTGGAGCATTTTTCCAAGGTAAAAACCTGTGTGGAAATCTCTGCATTTACAGTTAACCATTGCTAAATAATCACATTTATGTCACTGTGTCCTACAGGTGGTACCGTACATGTTCAACATCCCAATGGTGAGAAGAAAAGGCGAGGACGTCTCAGGACTGGAAGCTGAAATGAAAGAAAAGTTGGCTAAGTTTGACAAGGCAAGTGCTTTTGATTCTTCATGTAATTGTGTAGCTTGTCATCCTGAGGAATGAGTTTTTGGAGGGGTTTTAAAAATGAGAGAAATTAAATGAAACTCTTTTACATTAATAATCATAACATTACATAACAAATCTGAAGACTATAATATGTATTTTTTAGGACCTGGTTGACAAGAAGACAAAGTTTTTTGGTGGCAACTCCATCACGATGATTGACTACATGATGTGGCCATTTATGGCAAGGATGGCTGCCTTTGACTTACAACAGTGAGTAATGGCCACAGAGACTGTACATAAATCCTGGCAATTTCTGTGTAAATTGTGGCAATTTTTGCATCAATTCTGGCAATATGTGCATAAATTCTGGCAATATGTGCATAAATTCTGGCAATTTGTGCATACATTTTGACAATTTGTACATAAATTGTAGCGATTTGTGCATAGCTCCTGACAATTTGTGCATGAATTGTTGCAATTTGTGCATGAATTGTGGCAATTTGTGCACGAATTGTGACTATTTGTGCATAAATCCTGACAGCATGTCCATAATGAAACGCTATGACCATTTTAAAGCCATTTCTGTAAAATGTAACATGTAACGTGGATGATTTTATTCCCTTTGTCTCTTCAGCTGCCTTGATCACACACCTGCACTGAAGAAATGGATGGAGCACATGTCCGAAGACCCGAGTGTCAAAGAAACCACGCACGATGTGGACACCTACAAAACCTTTTACAAGAACTACTACGAGGGGAAACCCAACTTTGACTATGGCCTGTAGAAGAAACTGACAGAAACCCTCAAAACTGTCTATTTATATCTATGTTTTTTGGTTATGGTTATTCATGTATGACTTTTATTTAGTGGTAAACAGGCTGTAATTAAACATGTTGATTTCAGGGATAATTTGACAAATGTTTATGTTTTTGGAAATGATGTACGGTAATTGAATAATTCCAGATGTTTTCAATGACCAGTTTCAAAACGTGGCACTTCTTCTAATAAATGAATCAACACAACAATGATTGTGAAACTGAACTTTTCATTTATGTTAGAATAGACACAGAACAGTATAATGATTTCCCACCAATACCTGACACCACTACAAGGGAAATGTAACAGATAAATTATTCAGCTGTCATTCAGCTGCATTACGTATTAAAAACTCAGTAAACCACAGCTGATTTGTATTCAACTTTGTTGAAAGGTGTCATGACCCGTTACATAATTTATGGCTGCAACAATTAATGACAGACTATGAAATCAATCAGCTATTTTGATTAGAGAAAAGGGATGTCAGCATGTTTAGATTTGGGAAGTTTAAAAATATATATATTTTTGACAGTTTGGTAAAATAACAAACTGAGAAAATATTCAACAGACCAATAATGAAAATAAATTGCAGCCCAAGAAGAATCAATCAAATATTGGAGTAGATTAATTTGACATTTACACTGTCACAGTATGAGAGGTCTTAATGTTAAAATGGTAGAACATATCTATAAAATACCAATGTGATTATTGTTGCTGGAGGCAAATTGAGATCTGTTCTAATAAACTATTATCCTGGTTATGCAAAGGAGGTTTTATGTTTTTTGGCCTTCAGAATAGTCCCACTGAGTGACTTGAAAAATTAGAGCTAACCTTTTTGGTACAAAATTTTGTATGTACTGTATGTATGTACATTTTCTCATAACGTATCAATACAAATAAATGTGGTCATTTTGGTTATATTAAAAGAGCTGCTGGTGCTAAAGGTTAGAAATAAAACCTGATTTAACCTTTGACAAGTGTCACTAAAGAAAACACAGAGTTGCACAATGTATTTAATTTAGCTTACGGCAGAGTCATCTATCTATCTAGAAATTTTTATGAAACGTCTATATATATATATATATATAGCTCACAGCAGAGCTTATGCCTGTTTATCTAGTTAGTTATCTAGTTGTTTTTTTAATTCCATCTATCTAGTTAGCAAGCTTTTTATGTGATATTTCCATGTGAGCTATTGGATATTGATATTTCATTAAAGTATCAAAAATGTAGACCATGACAGATGAATCTGACTGATGTCAGATGAAATAATGCTGAGTCACTCTTGTCATCTTTCTTTTCATATAGGTAGTTAGCAAGCTAGCTAGGTCTTTTAATGTAACAATTTCATGTGAGATACTAAGTATTGATATTTCCCCAATTGTGTGAATAAAGTATCTATGTAGTTAACTAGCTAGATTTATCATGTGAGCTAGTAGATATTTTGACAATCACACATCTAAATGTAGAAATTGGATGAAATAATGCTGAGTCACACTCGTCATCTATCTATCTGTTCATCTAGGGATATATATACATACATATATATATATATATATATATATATATATATACATATATACATACATACATACATACATACATACATACATATATATATATATATATATACATATACATATACATATACATATACATATACATATACATATACATACATACATACATATATAGATAGATATACATGCATACATATAGTTAACTAGCTAGAACTATTAGGTGAAGTATTGGATATTTTGGTGAGAATCAAACGTCTACAGTGACGCTAGGTGAAATACTGCCGAGTCACCCTGACGGATGCGTAAGTAAACTACGTGTATATAGCTTTAAGAATATGTGCGCGCTCCTTCGACTGCGGTCTCGCGGACGATCACTATTGGCCACAACAAGTCCCGCCCATCCTGGAAGTAGCTTTTAGTTGTGCAGTAAATAACGTACCACAGTTACAGAGTATTACTGTTTTCCAATTCCTTAACCCCCTCTTACCGGAAGCAGCAGCACCAGCAGCAACAGCATCATGGCCACTGAAAAGGTTTTCGCTAAAGGTAAGACGATGACTCAGCAACCTGGAGCCTGAAATTAAAGTTAAAACAGAGACAGAAGAACGGTTAACTGCACAGTAAAGGGCTGTGATTTCCACTGAAATGATGTCAAATCTGTAAGTGCTATCACATTTATAGGCAAATTCAGGGTTTACAAGGCGCCATGTGCACGAAATACATTATGTTTAGTGATAAAATGACTGTGGTTTGTTATGAGAGAAAGAAAATAAGGATAGGCTAATTTAGACCATAAGACCGAGACCTGAATTAAAGGCTCACCAAAAACAGTATATATTGTGTTTTATTTGCACTGGTTTTAGTTCTTAAACAACTTATAACTAATTATGTTTATATTGAAGCCCACACTGGCAGATATTTAAGGAAGCATAAAATGATGTTTTGAAACATTTTAAACAAGTCTAGATGATAGTAGTACTATTAAATTGTTTGTATTTACTTCAAACGATAAAAGGATCCTGTGTTATAACATTTGTCCACTTAATGCATCTGAAAATGAGAAGGTTTTGGTTGAACATCGACTCTGTGTTTCTCATTATAGCAGTGTTTACATATCATTCTGCACACAGGATGTGCTTCATGTCATGGCCAGATGGAGGCATCAGCGACACTGTGAACTGGTTAAAGACCAAAACAGGGGCCAGAATAAAAGGCATTAAGGTTATAATTGTGATTTTTTTTTTTGGCTTCTTTCTTCTCAGGAAGTGCTGCACCTGGCCCAGTTATGAAAGACTCCATCAGGATTTACAGCATGAGATTCTGCCCGTTTGCACAGAGAACCAGACTGGTGCTGAACGCCAAAGGGATCAAGTAAACATTTCTCTTGTGCCTCTCATTTAAATAACAACTTTTAAACCATTAAAATAAACATAATATCCCGAATTTGCACCAAACCTCTTTTTCCCACCCAGACATGAAACCATCAACATCAACCTGAAGGACAAACCTGAGTGGTTCCTTGCCAAGAATCCTCTCGGCCTCGTGCCAACATTGGAGACCTCTGCTGGTGAAGTGATATACGAGTCTCCCATCACCTGTGATTACCTGGATGAAGTTTACCCAGAGAAGAAGCTGCTTCCTTCCTCTCCATATGAAAAAGCTCAGCAGAAAATGATGCTGGAGCATTTTTCCAAGGTAAAAAAAACCTGTGTGGAAATCTCGCATTTATTTACAATTACCATCGCTAAATAATCACATTTATGTCACTGTGTCGTATAGGTGGTGCCGTACTTATACACCATCCCACTGGGGAGGAGAAAAGGTGAGGACGTCTCACGACTGGAAGCTGAACTGAAAGAGAAGTTAGCCAAGTTTGACCAGGCAAGTGCTTTTGTAGCTTGTTATCCTCAGGAATGAGCACAATTATTGTTTTGGAGGGTTTTTAAAAACGAGTTTAGTCTCCTCCATCAGTGACTACAGCTTAATACATGTCTTTCAGGACCTGGTTGACAAGAAGACAAAGTTCTTCGGTGGCAACTCCATCACGATGATCGACTACATGATGTATCCGTTCATGGAGAGAATGGCCGTCGCTGAGATACAATAGTAAGTAATGGCTAAAAGACCCATGGAGCTCAGGAGACGTTTAAAATAAATACATTTTATCAATGGAAACATTATAAAAAAACAGCCAAAGTACAAAATATACAAATTATAAGCATTTAAATAACAGCAGTGTTTCCCAAATTTCGTATAAAAAGGACCCACTTTGTCGTTTGCTGTGTATAAAACCCGACAATTTGTGCATAATGAAACGCTTTTGTAACATCTAATACTATTTTGAAGAGGGAAAACCAAGAGATATGTTTGATAGATGAATAACAACTTCATATTATGCTTGTTATTTTAACCATACACATCTTAAGTAAAAATGTTTAGGAATGATTTGACTCCTTTTGTCTCTCCAGCTGCCTTGATCACACACCTGCACTGAAGAAATGGATGCAGCACATGTCTGAAGACCCGACTGTCAAAGAAACCACATTCGACGTGGACACCTACAAAAACTTTTACAAGAGCTACCACGAGGGGAAACCCGACTATGACTACGGCCTGTAGATGAAACTGACAGAAACCCTTATAAGTGTCCATTTATACCTCTGTTTTTTTCTCCATTTATACCTGTTTTTGGAAGTGGGGTGCAATAATTGAAGACTTGTTTAGTACATGTTTCTAATGACCAAACTTAAAAATATGGCACTTTTTTTCTAATAAATGAATCAACCTAATTGTGATTGTGAAAGTGAAATCTTCATTTGTGTTATACAATAAACACAGAACAACATCACGTTTTCCCACCAAAATCTGACACCACTCCAAGGGAAATGTAACATAAAAATGTTTTGAGTTTCTTGCTCTGACCAATAAAAATATTAATGTTATTTAGTAGCTGCCATTAGTTTTGCAACAGTATAAAACAATGTTTGGTAAATTTACTTAAAAACTAAGAGGTGAATCAAGGCCTACAACAATTAGTGACAGACAATTAAATTAATCGGATGTTTGAGTATTTTTGAGGAAAAATCGAGAAAGAAATCTGTGATTTCAGCTTCTTAAAAGTGAATATTTTTGGTTTGAGAAGAAAAGAAGACATGTTTGGGAAAACAAATACTTCCTGAAATTCAATAGACTAATCATGATAAAAATCCTAAATTCCCATAAGGAATCTTATGAAATACGGGAGCAGATTACTTACTTATTTGAAGACCTTCTACTTCTAAAGTTTAGAATATCTTTCCTGTGAGCTAAAGGATACTGGACTTACCCCAATGGGATGAATTAAGTATCCATCTAGTTTATTTACATCTGCAGAATATCTGTGCTACTTTTCCTTGTTTTGAAAGTCGGTGTATTTGATGTCAAGTTGTTTCCTATTATTTTAATAGGAAGACTTGGAATTTACTTTCACTGGAGTGGGCAGACGGAGTGTAAGAAGCAAAGTAGGTCAGCGCTGCGCTTGAAACGATCAAGAGCGCAACAGAGAGAAGATGTTTTGGTCCAATAGTAAATCAAACGTCTAAATGTAGACGTGACAACAGTTTCACCTCACAAAAGCTTTAGAATTAACTCGTCTATAGCAAATTACTGAAGATGAGTACACACACACACAGCGTGTCAAAATCTATTTTCTGTTGCTCATGACACTGGAAAGTATAAATCGGGCTTAACTCGGACTCACAAATGTTAATCTAAGCTGTGGTGTAAACCTCCATTTGATAAGTGAGGTATGTACTCTTGCATAAGCACAGGTGCGTTTCTCAGCATCTCCTGGAAATGCCTGACTGTTTCTGCATGATGCTCCGTCTGCAGCACCAGAGGCCTGAACAGATTGATGGGCTCCGCGTTCCGGATCATCTCGGGAACCCGGACTTCCTCTGGCACTTTCCTGTTTCCAATCAGAACATGGTGAAGTCTCTTCTCCAGCAGGCTCCTCTGCAAAAAGCCGAGCACATCGCGAAACCTGTGCTCCACATTCTCTGCTCCCCACATGAAGGGTCTTTTACTCAGCAACAGGTGCAACAGAGCAGTCTTTAGGTGGTAGTTAGTGAGGGCGCACTTTCCCGTGAGTCCCGTCTGCTTCCTGTGCAGGAAAGTAAGAATCTGAAGGCAGTTTAGGTGACAGGAGTTTTGCGGTAGACGTTTCGAGAAATGTTTGAGCAAATTCCTCTCGTACACGGCAAATGAAACGGGCCAGTACGGATCTGGACGACTGTGACAATCGGACGAGAAGTGCGAGACAAAATAAGCGTGCGTGTCCTCCAGCTGTACCACCGGTATGATGTTCAGTGCGACAACTCTCCCTGAGCGGAATCGGATCTTCAGAGCCCCGGCAGTGTCCAAGTTGCGGAAGTTGACCTCAAAGTCGTATTTGTGAGAGATGCGTGCCCACGCTTTGGTCACTGAGATCTGGAACCACTTCATGACTTGATCTTTACTCAAGAACCGCGTTTCTCTGGAGCACAGCAGCTCGTCAGGACTGTGGACCACTGTAACGACTTCGTTCTTGCCATGCAACAGGCAGAGCAAGTCCTCTCCAAGGTTAGCAGAGCCACACACGCAGCCGCCCTCGCTCTCGCTCTCCCCAAGCCTGGTTACCTTTATCTTACCACAGCCCTGCATGTCTGGGGGAATGTCACTGCTGGGGCTGCACCACAGACGGAACTGGAAAGAGTACGGATGTGGAGGCAAGAACGGCACAATGAGGTCACACATTAGCGGCTTGCAAACCTTCCAGGACTCGAACATGCTTCCAATCCCGACAAAGTCCCCGACTTCCATGTCTGCCTCCTTGTCGCAAACACTCCTGAGCGACTCCAGTAAGTCGTCAGCAAAACCCTCAACAAACTCCCTTACCCTCCAGTTTTCGTGGGCTGACATGTAGGTGCATTTGTCACAGAAGTTGCTCAGGATGTCTTTATCTAGTACCATTGTCCTCAGGCTGACGGGTCCACTCTCTGAGAACAAGTCCTCGTCCTCAGATGGCCGGATTTCTGCATCTGCGAGATTCACCCTGCACATCTCGATGATGAAGAAGACGATGAACGACACGGTGCTCCAAAAGTACCAGCCATAACCTTCTTCCGAACAGCCCTCCGAGCTGCTCTCCTCCTGCTGTGAAAGCTCTCTTTCCAGCTTGGCCTGCTCCACTGACATCCTTTCCTCATGCTCCCGCATGCGAGCCATCAGTTCCTCATCCTGCTCCGGGAGCGTGTTGTTCTCTTGAGGAAAGAGCAACGGATGGTTCAGAATGGCAGCGGCCACCACCACGCACACTCTCGCAATGGCCCCCTGCATCTTTGGCTAGTTTCTGATATTCATCATTTGAGAAGCTTGCAGACATCCAGGTAGCAGCTCAGATCCTGAAACCAAAACAAAACAAAAACTAGTACAAATTTGCATGTTTTTTAATGTTGGTACAACAAACGCGTTTGGACGAGTCCACTGACTTACCTAGGGTGCAAATTGCCGAAAGTGGACACTAAAATTAAAAATGGCAAAACGTTTTTGTTCGTCTTGATCTATAACATCTTCCCACTAAGTTTCGGGAAATTGGTGGAACTCAATTTTGCCTCTGTTTTCATCTTAGGGGGCGCTATAGAGCCCTTGAGCAACACACAGGTCTGGGAACTATGCCGATATCACATTTTCGCCAGACCTGACCTCGATGCAAACTTTCAAGAGTTTTTATGCACATTAACCCTCCTCAAAAATGACAAAGGACAAAACAATTACTTGATTCATGGAGAAAATAATTGACAAATTATTCGATTATGAAAATCGTTAGTTGCAGCCCTAGTGTGCTGAATGAAATACATCGAAATCACTCATAAAGTACTCCACCCATCAAGGGGAAGCACTAAATATAGAGGCAGGGAGCTGAGTATCACAGGAAGGAAAACTGAGTTCTTTAGAAGAACATCGCCCTTCTCTCCTCACTGTGCCTGTTAATAGTTACGTTTGTAAAAATCACCCTTTTCTGGAAAAAGGTCATAAAGATTGTTTGTTTACCCTGAAAGTGTAAGAAAACACTCGCTCTGACTTTATTATCTTTATCTTTATTTCCTGTTTTGTTGTCAGATAACCGTCAATGCAACATATGGTAGAGAAGAGGAAATTACATAAAGTCTTTGCCAATGCTCTTGTTCTCGCTCTGAGCAGGATTGAAAGCACACTTTTGAAATGTTCTGTGAGGTACAGACCCACCTTCACCAAGCTAATCTGTTGATTAATGTCTTCACTGATTAGTGGTATAGGCCTCTTGCTGCGTTCCACCCTCATGCAGAGTGTGAGGTTTTCGGGGCTTGAATTCTCAGAGTTGGGAGGGAACATTGAAATTCAGCTAAGACTTATTCTGTCACTTTAAATATACATAAATATAGAATGTGTTTAAAATGGGAGTTCCTCTGGCAAATGAACGGAAAGTTCACATGCATTATGATGTCGGTCATGAGATGGGCTTTAAAATGACAGCAGTAAGAGCAGAGCAGAAGTATTTGAGGCTAACAAGCCCGGGGGAAAATTCCCATGACTTACTCACTGGGATTTTTTCCAACACTTACAAATGCTCGGTCCACCCAAACAAACTTTCAGGCCACAGAAGAGAAAAATGTGATGTGAGGTCGCTCACTGAACTGTGTTTTTACATGAACGTGAAGGCTACATTCAACAAACTATAATCAAAGAGGGACTCATCACTGTAGCCCCAGCAAAAAAGATTAAAATAATAACAGCTGCAGGGTTTAAAACTGCTCAACATAGAGGAAGTCTCTGGGAGCGTTAAAAGTGACATTAAACTAATCAATAAGAATAAAAGAATTCAATGGAAATAAGAATTAGTTGCAGCCCTTGTGTGTTTCCTCTGAGTGGATGAAGTCTATAAAATATGATGATTATTTGTTTTCATTATAAACAAGTCTGTTGATTATTTCGTCAATCAATTTTGTCAATATTCAGGTTTACTGTCATAAAGCTGTCACAGAACTTGCATGTATTTTATAACTGAAAACCAGTCGATCACATATCATAATGGATGCCAAACATTTTAATTATTTTACAGTTCTTCTCCCATCTCCATTTTCAACCAATATCAATACCCAAGTAACTTGTATTTGACCGT
This sequence comes from Solea senegalensis, assembly GCF_019176455.1. Lineage (NCBI taxonomy): Eukaryota > Metazoa > Chordata > Actinopteri > Pleuronectiformes > Soleidae > Solea > Solea senegalensis. Next base: position 3,054,760 of record NC_058035.1, on the reverse strand, counting down.
AACTCCATTTTAAGATTATCACGATGACAGAAATTCACCACGATTCACTTATTGTTAATCACAATGAGCGATAATATCCGATATTGTCCTGTCACTAATGCGCACATTACTTCTTTCCAATAGCGCATTTGTTTTGTTTTTAGCTACATATGGAGCCACTGCAGAGAGAAAAAAGAGCTGCGTGTTGCTCGGGAGCCACAGGTTACAAACCCCTGGATTATCGGCTCTTTATAGTCTTCTGTATACGGTAGAAGATTAGGGCCAAATGAAATAAAAAAATTTTTTATTACAAATAAAAAAGGTCAGAATTCTAGAGGACAGGAAATTCAGAATTCTAGAGAAAACAAAGACAGAGTTCTAGGAAAAAATGGTCAGAATTCTAGAGGACTGTAAAAGTCAAAAGTCTGGAAGACAAGTCAGAATTCTAGAAAACACAGAATTCTGACTTTTTTCTAACTGTCTTTACATGTGGCCCTAATCCTCTTCAGCGTGTATACTATTGCAATATATTTTTGATTTTACGTGCAATTTCCAGCATCATTTATGGTCACGTAGCCAGTCTGATTTTGTTAAAAAAATAAAGCAAAACATGAAGTTTTCTTTACTACATGATGTTAACATTTCTCTGTATAAGAAGCTATAACGAAAGGTTTGCGTTGACTTCACACAGTCACTGGGTGTAACGGAATAAATGAGGAGCAGCAGCAGCAGCAGCAGCAGTCCCTGACCGTGACTTCACTGTGTGAAGGTGTAGAAGTGTTGTTTCCTCCGCAACAACATGGTGAAACACACGGAAATGTGATGGCGCTGTTCCAGCAGCTCTACTGGTAACTACACCAGGATGCTCTGAGAGGATTTAATGCAAAACAAATGTCACTTAAGTGTTTCCGAGTATATAAATAACAGCCGAATTGCGTAACGTAAGTTAACTGATGCCCGAGGAGTACTAAGCTAGAACTTGTGTCTTCGCCGGTGAACGCGTGAATATGAGAGTACATTATGTTAAAACGGTGTAAAAGTAGCATTAATGAGGCTGAACATTACCTTTATCCGTGGACTGAGTTCATGCTGTTCATCTTCAGGTGGCGGGTTTTCTACAACTGAAGCGACTTCATCATCGTCGTCACCAAACTCATGCTAACAACTAGGGAAGTACATATGAAAGAACGGCACAGAGCTCCGCCCCCCTCTGACTTGAAGAAAATGTTTTTCCCCCCAGTGGCCACTCGTGGTACTGCAACAAAAATACTCACGCGGCCGAAAAAGCAATTTTCCCCATTGACCACAATAGTAAAAGAGACGCCTGTAAAACTGTTCCCAGGACACCTCGAGACAAGACATGGACATTTATAGACCTTGATATTCTACACTTTTAATTCATGGACTTTCATATTTGTAAAACCTCCCTAAAGGCCATAAAAAGCCCAGAAACATCGTATTTACCAGAGTGACATCACAGCTGTGTACGAGCACACCAAAGCGCGGCCATGTGAGGTCTCCTCGGCGCGTTCATGAACAGCCAGAGACATGATGGGAGTAACACAGAAACAGGAAGGAACTGTCAATACTTAATTTGCTGTGACATTAGAGCGTTTAATCTACATTGTTTTTATTCTTAGTATTTTTACAATGTTATATTTTGTATAGTATATTTGTAATGTCTTTTAAAAATGTTTACTTGCCTCAGCTCGTCATTTCACGGATACATATTGTATGATAATGATCAAAGTTGCTGCAAACTGTGAAAAAAAAAACTACGAAAATACACACATTGTGGGACATTTTTCTGTTAACTGTATGTTTATTTGACATCATCAAACTTGTTTAGCTTAACCAGAAGTTTATTTTTAAAGTCTATATTTGTGTGTGTTTTAGATGCACTTTTCCGCTGTTGAGTTGCATCAAAAAACACACGATACAGAATAAACTTCCGGTTAAACCAAATATATCAAACATTGATAGCTAACACAACAGTTGCTCACTTGACACATTAACATGCTGATGGTCCTTTACACACATTTTAATATTTATTATAATAATATTAATATTTCTAGTTTTTTTTGTCCACAATTGTTGCTTTCACAGAAGTCAGGGGATTTATACAACGTTGTCCAAGAAATAATGACAAAAAAAGTGACGTCACTGTATTTGTTGAAATGTAGCAGGTGACAAAGCGTCCATTTCTCTGTTTTGTCCGGCTAACGTACCTCAATCATTGATGAGAGGCCACTCCCTGACATCACTACAAAATCCATACTGGAAACTCCATTTGTTCTACACTCGTGCAAAGTGTGGCTACCTCCCATCTTAACCCTCACCCTGACACTGCTGTGGTCACACCACAAACGCAGATTTTTGCTTCATGCCACGGCATCCGCGCCACAGGGTCAATTTTGAGCTCAAAAGGAGCACAAATTCTGGAAGTCCCGCCATCTATTTTGTAAAATGCTGCCACACTGCTGATGTCTTTGACATGGATGTTAGAGGAGGACGGACTGTAGCCTAAAATGAAAAGCTCAAAATTAAAAAAAAAACACCAGGCGTTCCTTAATGTTTCTTTAGTGGATTGGGCTAATCCAAAATACTGAAAACAAGGTACTTTCCTCCTGATGAAATCAAATTAACCATAGACTGTATGAAATTAACACGGCAAAAGTCGACCGATCAGAATTTGAGTGGAGCCAGAACAACTCATAAATTGACCAGTCGACTGGGACTTTACAGTCTAACAGCTAGAAACTATCATGTAAACATCTCAACAGGTAGGCAGACAGAAATGCAAATATTCTAATAGTGCTCACACAACAGACACGTGTCAGATATTCGACGAGGCAGCATTGTCATCGCGCCGCAGAAGCTCAGTCACTTTCTCCACTTTGTCCTTTTTGCCAGTTTTTTGCAACGCGTCGATAAGAGTCGACGCGGCGGTCCGGCCGTGTTTCTCACAAAATGTACCCAGCAGCTCCACTGTTTGATCCCCAGCGTTGCCCGGGTTATTCAATTGGCAATTCTCAATATCGGTTTTTTGAATCCCTGTACGCATCGCTACCTCCATCATGTCCTTCCATCCCAAAATGCGTGCAACGTCGTGCAGGTGATGATGGAGATCTGAAATTGAAGTGAAAGAGTATTAAAAATGGTAAACACTACTACCAATATTACCACTACTACTACACCAAATATCAAAATAAATTGAGGCAATTGAAAGGGGTTTTAAGTGGTGATTTTAAGAGATTTTGCTGAATCTGCCAGTCTGATGATCACTTGACCACCAATTTCACTTGACAAGCTCTAAAAATTGTAAAATAACACTTAAATGTCTGACACTAACTAAAACAAGCGCTTGTGAGTTTTTCTTACCATTAACAGGCAGCAACACCTGAAACAAAGAAGAGTGAATGTGAACACAGTATTTTCAACTTCACTGTGATAAAATCACAAACTTGATTACCCTATCTTTACATATACTATATGCTATGTATACTATATACGTCACACGACAACAGCACAGACACAGATGAGAATAAAATAACAAGGAAGTCTTTGGGTTTCCGTCGACTAACCTGTACGTCCTACAGAAAGGGGCAGCTTTGATATTATAAGAGGAGAAACAGTTTTAAAAAGTTTATCGTACATTAGTTTGTCTCTGTTGCACAAGAACATGTTAGAACTGGACAGGACAAAGAGGGACAGCTGAGAGTTAGAATTACTCACCATCTCGGTCGCAGTGCCGTTCGTTTGAGCTGCAGACTCTTGACTTGGACCTTATGAGACAAGTTGAAGAGAAACAAAGACACACCAACTATTCAAAAACAGATATTTTGAATGTGAAGTGTTTCAAAGTTGTGCCCAGATACAACAAAGCATGACAGAAAACAGGCATTTCATCTGTATCACAAGAAATTCTGTTTCGATAAAATACTGTCAATAAAATACATTTCTAGTCACATCATCCTCCAGTCGAACATTAAGTGCTTTTTGCATCGTTAGAAGGAATTTGGCACAAAATTGGCTAAATAAAAAAGCACAAACTAAAACGTCTTCATATTCAGGGTTCATAGACCTTTACCAAGGTCAAATTCAAGTAAATTAAAGAGCAATTTTCCAATGCTATGATCCGATAAACAACAATATTGTGTTTTATAATAGTTTGGTATATGAAACGCAATATTTTGCACTGTCCAAATCTTTGAAACAGGAGTTCATGATCTTCTAGTGTCTTCTGCTGGTCACATGCCGCTGTATTACATGTGTTGTTGCTAAGTAACGTAGGCCCTTGTTAAGACAGCAGCGCAAATCGGATTTGTAAGCACATCCGATCAGAATCTGATCTATAAGTAATCAAATGTGGTCTGCATGTGTAAAAATTGACATTGCTAGTCTCGTCTTCCACATGGATTTCTGTAGTTACAGGCCACGTCCCCAGAAAAACAAGTCGTCTAAACAAAATAAACAAAATGGAACGACAGAAACCTGTGCATGTTTCTGTCCCAAATGGTTATGAGGAGCCGCGGCGCAAACTTTGTTCTGATTTTTAAGCTTCCACTTTGTCGATCGTTTAACACGCCTCCAATTAACTTCCGTCTCTTAAGATCTACGTCGTTGTTGTTGTTCAAGTTGCGCTGTCCAGAAATCCAGATAGATACAATCTGGATTTGCTTGAAAAAATGAATTGAACTGGAGACAAGATACTCACTGAACCTTCTCCTTCTCCTCCTACAAAAGTAAAAGGACAACAGTCCAGCAAGTATCAGAATGGCCACAATAAGGGCAATTACACCACCGATGATCGCACCATTTCCCCCTGAAACACAAACATGAGATTACGTTGTTGTTATTATCATTACGTTGATAAATTATGATATCTCTGTCCTGTAAGTACACCATATACCTATGTCATTACAGATTGTATTGTTGGTGCCGGTGCAGGCCACTTTGACGCCCTCGGTGCCACATCTGCAAAACAGGAGAGGATCGAGAATGAGCGACGGACAAAAGTAAACATCTTTAAAACGATAGATAAACCGGTGACACTGCTATAGAAGCCAGACATCTTAAAGTTTACAGACAATACCTTAACAAAGTAAACCCACTCTTCTGAAGCCCAATGCCTAATTTTGAAAATTGCCATGAAGCGGGCTGAGAGCTTTAATGAGGAGAACTTACTCTTGACAAGGATGACAGAGTGTGCACGTTTCTGTGTCGCAATAGTGACCTTTCTTACATCCACATTTAGCGTTCCTGGCACTGGTACAGGGTTCCACCAGCTCTAGGTTTGCTGAAATTAAAAAAATACAATTAAAAAAGGTTTTTCTTTTGCAGTACCACCGAGATACTCGCTCCTTTATTTATACACAGTGAACATACAACATACGAACATTTACTGTCTATTAAATGGCATCAAAATGTGACAGTGTGTGTGTGTGTTTACCGTTGGGATGTTCACAGGATGTACAGGGCTCACAGAACAGCTGGAAGTTAGGATCACTGCTGTACGTCCCTGGATCACAGAGCTCACACTGACCGTCATTCGGTTTCACAGAGCAGTGGCTTTCCAGACGAAGGCCTAATAAAATATAAAATAATAAATAAAATATGTGCAGTATTATTATTTTTTTACCGTACAGTTTCAATAATTTCCTCTGGACACTCACCGGCACCACACAAACAACAAGTCCTCCCTTCATAGTAGTAGGTGCCATCTGGACACATCTGCCTTCTGTTGCGGAATAATCCTTTAACTGCATGTTGAGTGACTTTTCCGTCAGTTAGGAGTGAGCGTGAGGAATATGCCCTGGTGATATTTAAAAAAACACACACAAATAAAAGTGAGTATAATAGCCAGTGGTTGTTTGTTGACGCTGGACATGAGACTATTTGAAAATTTCCTATCACAAATTTCCTATTTACTCATGTGGTGGAACCTTCTGGTCATAATCTGCCTTAATTTCACTGTATCCATAAATTTGATAATATGTGCAGAGATACAAACATTTGTGCAATATTAGAAAATGTCGTAATGTTAGGAAAACATGTTTCTGTCTAATGACTGGGGAAAGGTACAAGCTCCCCCTCGTGGCCCATTTCAAATCTTTCACATGAGACAGTGTAACCGAGATAATAACAATTTCCTAACTCACAATTATCACGGTAATTGTTGCGATAATATTTTATTGTGACATGATAAACTCAACTCTTTTTTTCCCCCTATTTATGGTGTGCTTTAACATCCCGTCTTTGTTTTATTTGCATCACATTTTAAATATATCAATATTGTTGGTGTTGAATGCATGTTGAAATTCTATAAAATATTATACTGTACTATCATTATATAATATTCTCATATCTCCAACTGAACAGTTGTTTTTTTCCCCAAAAAAGTTGGCTGGTGTGGAGTTTGTCTTTCTAAAGCAAAGTCCACACCAGCTTCCCATATGGTCTAGCGGTTAGGATTCCTGGTTTTCACCCAGGTGACCCGGGTTCAACTCCCGGTATGGGAAAAAGGGTACCGAACAAATTCTATTTCCTGTGGAGGATACATGTGATTAAACAATGGTAATAAGAGATGGTTATTATGCTCCCTTAGAGATATCATATGATGCATGTGTCTTGTAAACACACACCATTAACGTGTTTGTCTGTGGTGCTATAAATCAATTTTTATTTTATTCCACTTTAACCACCTGTTTTAACCATGGCTTTTAGCAGTGCCATCAGGGTGAATCTTAAATCTTTGCTGCCCCCCTGAGGCTAAAACTCCATTGGTACATGACAATGGCAAAACAACTTCAGTACTGTACAAATACCTGGAAAATACCTGTTTAGATCAGGGGCCTCAAACGCAAATTAGCTTGGGGCCACTGAACGTCTAGTCTGGTCAGGAGGGGGCTGGGTAAATGCAAAAAGAAGGCCAACTTTTTTGGGGGAAAAAAACAACTGTTCAGTTGGAGATATCAGAATACATAGTGATATCACAAATACAGTATAATATTTCAAAATAAAAGTATTACTTTTTGTTTTGGAAAGTTCACAATAAAACAAATGTATTCATGACATGTAAAATAAATATGTAAATGTCTAAATTATAAGTTGATTTTAAGAGGCGGGCCGCATGGAATCAATTGGGGGTCTGCGTGTAGCCCACTGGCCGCAAGTTTGAGATATACGCCATTGTTTTTGGACCACATTTGAATCGGTTTGTTAACAAAATGGCCGCGAGAGGCAAAAACTTCCACCCTCCAGAAATATATATATATATATATATATATATACCGATATTCGCACCGTTGCTCATGTACATATATATATATATATATATATACATATATTCAAATATAAACGAATAACGTGTAACTTTATTATCGTGTTTGTTTTTTAAGTGTCATTAGTTTGTTACAAGAGCAACGAACTTGTTACCGACATCATGGTCGCAAGTTCGACTCCACGCTTGGCTTACCCATTGTAAGTCGCTTTGGATAAAAGCGTCTGCTAAATGATGCAATGTAAATAACCGCGGTCATCTACTTCTTCTTCTTCTTCGGGGGTTTCCGGTGTTCATTTCAGGCGGGATGGGGAATTTTCCCGTATCACAACCGGTTGAAAACTGGGTTCAATTTAGGGTGGAAACACCGACAAAACACCGGGGCTTTGTTTGAAATGGCTTCGTGATTGTCACAACTGTAATAGCTGTTAATTTAATAATAAAGTTTTCATTAAAACGCAGTTATCTCGCTCTGTTTCTAGCTAAACACACACACACACATTTTGAGCCACACCTACATACAAATCTGTTTTCCACAAACACTGCGTTAACCCCAGGCAGCAATAAAAGCGATGTTAACTCTGTTAAAGATTTAAAAATTTCAACCGCAGTAAACCTCGACACTTCCTGTCAGTAAAAAGGTTAAACTGTACTTACAGTGACACCTGGGAAGTAAACAACAGGAAGGTGAAAAACTTCCCAGTGAACTTGTTTGAATCTGACGCCATCGTGTCTTCACTTCAGGACCTGTGTAATAATAATAATAATAATAACATAACACAGCAACAAAATGAAATAACTGAACTGCGTGTTCACTGCGTTTCTAGTGTAAAGGAGGTCATGTCTTCACTTTCACTTTCGACTATGGAAGCCTGTTTGGGTCACTTGAAAAGTCAAAATATATATTAAGTCATAGTTAAGAAATAGTAAGTCATAATTATGAGATGGTAAGTTATTATGAGACATAGTATGACTTAGTATCTCATAGTAATTATGACTTACTACTTCTTAACTATGACTTAATATATATGTTGAGGTTTCCATACTTACACTGGAGTCAGAAGTGAAAGACTTGAATGACAGCATCTCATAATAATTAAGATAAATCTCAGATTCAAAGTCAACATTTGGAAACAGTATCTCACTATTAAGACAGAGCATCTCATAATTATGACAGTTGCAGATATTTGGAAGACAATTTTGGGTTTCACGCGTTACAATAATTCAGCGTTGACCTGGCACATTGACAGAGATATGTGTAACGACATGACTGAAAAACATCTGAAGATATAGTAAGATATGCAAAGTCATTTTAAACATAGCTGTTATGGTCATTGTGAAATTCTTCCTATCTACAATTGTCATTACAAATAACAAGGTACCCATATATATTGTATTTATACCGTACTACAATTATGTCACTGGTTTGGAAACTGGTCCTCATAGGTTTTATAGGCAGTTCATTACAGACTGCATTTATGCCACTAGGTGGTGATATTGTTCTATGTTTGCTGGGTGTTCTCTGGGGGGGTGTATCAGTAAAATAAAACCTGATGCAGTCTGTTCTATATTATCAATAGACTCAAAGGACTCAACACAGACAGCAAATGTATGTGTTAACTGTTAAAAAAAAATCAAAAAAGCAGTAAGCAACAGTTGGCAGACAAGTAAAAAATGTACTGACAATCAATAACACGTGACAAATGCAACACCAACCCGTCACAACTATCCTCTAAATTAAACCAGAATGAAGCAAGTTTATTTTGTTTTTTTTCTTGAACAGGAAACTTCATTAAAATAAAAGGAAACAGATGAAGGTAAACAAATATATCTAAACAAATACAGCACTTCCCTAATGGTGATGAACTTCCGCATAAGTGTGCTTCCATTATGATATACGTATCATAATGTACGTATATAGAAATGTATGCCTCACCTTGTACTAAACACGAAACACATGACATGTGTGGAAGTGCAACCAAGCCTGTTGAATGAGTATTTGTGTAATATATATTACAAAGCTCCTTAAATTCTAGATAGTGAAGATCCATACCCAAAACCTGGAAATGACGACATCCTTGAATGTCTTGTTTTCTCCACAAACCAAAAAGAAGATATTTCTCCAGGCAAAAATGCCCTTTTGCAGCATGACGTATAGTCTCGTAGCAGTGTAATTCCAGGACACAGGAACTCAGCGGGGATATGTGTGGATACAGGCCAAGGTGTAGTGAGGGGATTTTCCCTAGCAACCGTCTTTATCTAGTCCAGCAGGAGTTAAACTAATCCAGTATATTTGTCAGCTTCTTACATGTGAATTATTTCCTTGGTTTCTTTGCGCCATATAACAAAGAAATCATTGAAAGTGAACTCAAATCTTTGGTTTGTGGACAAAACAAGAATGGTAAGCACATGATCAACATTTTCTGACATTTTATGGACCAAACGATTACGCAAATAATCCCGAAAATAATTTGTAACTTGTTACAACGACTCTTTTAAGTTAACAGTAAAATATTTTCTGTTAACAATTATCGTGCATCATTTGAATTCTCAGAATTACTGCTTCTTCTTGGAGCCTAACATGTGCTCATAGTTATTAGCTATTTTAGTTTTTCAAACCAAACACATGTCACTTAATTGTCACTTATAGCAACATAATCTCATTGAACCACTCATATTTTCTGAATTGTGTATGTTTTTTTTGTGAAGATAAGCGAATCATTAAAAAAAGACATGTTTCTGTGTCCTGTGTTTTGGCCTACTGGACTCTGTAGCGCCCACAGGTGGCCATGAGTTGCAAAGGTTTTTGTGATTATGAGTGAAATGACTTTAGTGCTGGACTCATTTTGTCTAACTTAGCTAAACCCGCAATCAAAGATTTTTAAACACCAAAGTGACAAAACAACACATTTGAACGTTCTGACGGGGGCAGCAGTGGATTAACAACTCCTGTGTGCTGTGATTTAAAATCGTTGGTGCAGGAAAGTGAGCAGTGCATAACGCAACACAAATCTCAGTTTCCAGACAGATGAAGCTGTTTAACAATAAGATTCTTCAGATATCGTAGACTTAAGTTGGCATATTTTTTTTTTAGGGTGAATCTGGGAGAAAGGAAGTAAACAAAGGCTGGATCAATCAATGTCTAATGAATTTTGTTTGTTGTGTTCTCTGTATTTCATTATTTTGTCAACAGCAAATGTCTGAGCTGCTACATATTAAAAGGAGATAAATATCTGTAATGGGCACCAATCGGTTCAAATGTAAGAACAACAAATGTACAAATGTAAGAAGAACAAGATCATTTTTAAGTTCAGTCACAAAATGCATGATGAGTTTCATCCACAGGTGGTTAAAACATTTTGGGATCACTGTTCTCTGTCCTGAGCTCCTTCAATATGCCGATAACTTTTACTCTTATACGTTTTCCCCTGCGCCATTTAGATCATTTAGTCTCGTTTGTGGTAAAATTAACATAGCATTTTGCATACAAAATAAGCCAAAACTAGGCAAAAGTTGAACCTTTGTTTTACTTTGTTAAAGCTTAACATAAGCTTTAATATCTTATTTTTCTAGTGCAGTACCAAGACTATTTTTCTTTTAGGCAAAAATAAGACCAATTTCTGTTATGTTGAATGATTAGTATAGAATTATTCATCAAAAAAAAGCCCAAATAAATCCTTCCTACTCTATTGTAACTGCATTAATGCCACATAAAACTTGGAGCATTAGAAGGCCACATCAACACTAAACTGCAGAGCACAGATTTAAACTCCGAGGAGAGACATTATCATCATGTGCAGCCAATGTGTTCAGCCTCCCGCCGCTCCAGGTCATATGCAGAATAAAGCCGAATAATAGCGCCATCATGATGGATGGAAGGGGGAAAAAAAGGAGAGTAAAATAAGGTTTTTGTTGTCAGGAGGAAGCTGCTGGAAGGGATTGTGTTGCAGAATCTCCCCAGGGACATGGAAGAAGAAGAAGAGGAGGGAGATGAGGAAGCAGCAGGTAACAGCTTTTCTCTTTAGGCGGAATGAGAGCTACTGAAAAAGACAGAGAGCTGGGGGAGAAAAAATCAATGGTTGTCTGTGTGAGGAGGTTCATTAACATTAATGCTGAGCGTTTCATAGACTTATTTAACTGTAATCTAAATCTGTTTTAGGAAATTGGGTCACAACAGTGTTAACTGGAAGCTCAAAATAACAAGCTAAAGAGATACTTGTCACATTTTCTGTCTGCCAAAAAAAGAAAAAAAACATTTTTTTTCCGCCCCTCAGTGTGTTATGCATTCAATTTAAAATTTCATGCATGTTGTGGTGGGAGAGAGAGAGCTTCACATTTGATATTTACTTCCTGGAGGTTAAGCTTCTCCTTTAGCTTGAGCTGCAGCACGTCTTTTATAGAGCCAAAGCTTTTTCAGGCCCACAGGTAGTAATGATAATCCATGAAAGCACCGAGAGTGAATGTGAAAACTACATTTCCAAAGGCATTGGCTTTGCTCTTTCAATTGAGAGTGGCTATATACTGCTGTGAGTTTGGCATTTAAACACAACAACCGTGACGGTTTTCACTTTTCCCCCCAACTTGAAGTGAATATTTCTGAAACATTCACCTCAGAAGTAGCATGAAGAAGTACGTATGGAGCCTAAGAAAAGGATCTTTAAAGTAGTGGTTCACAGTGGTGGTGGTTTTTTCGGTGTACTGAATCATTAGAATCGTTCAGTACTTCCTGCATGAACTGAAATACAGCTGAACGGACAGTGATTCAGCTCACGATTGCCGGCTTTCAACAGTGCTGTCGCTAAATACACCAGACTTGAGATTTTAGACATTTCTTTTGCTAAATGTCGGAGATTAACACATGTTTACCGGGATTTTTAAGTCTTTTTAACAGATCTGCAGTTTGATTTGATTCTTGTGTCCAATGTCGCGCTCATGACTCTTCCAGTGACGACAATCTCTGACCAATCGGTGGCCAACAGTCTGCTGGCGTCACATTTTAGAATCGGCTCAGTCAGCTCGCTTGGAACCAAAAAAAGCACCGGGTACCGCGGACCCTTGTCCACACCAAAACAATAAATTGAATAATTATAAACATATATGTGAAAAAATAAACAGCAGTTGTGGGTTTTTGTTCCAATTCTCACATCGTATATGGACAAAAACTCTTCTGTGCTTCCATAAAATCAAAACCAAACCAACTCTTGAGACCCCAACCCTTGTTTTCTTTCTTTATACCGGTGAGTTTTTGGTGCCTCTATGTTTCTCAGACATGATGTTTTGTTGTACACAGGAACGTGATCAGGACTGTCTTTGGCAGTAACGGTGAGAGAAGTTCAGAGGTCACAGAAGTTCTGAATACATTTAAAGGTGGACTAAAAATAGGTTTTAACTTGGGTGATACCAAGTTGTGATTATCCAGTAGAGTGTGTGTTTGGGATTTTATTTATTTATAAATTTAACATGCACAAACCATGGGAAACTGCCTTGGGTAACTGTGTAACTGAGCTGAGGACAGAGAGCCCAGACCGTAGTATTTTAACAACCATCGACTCCCTCTGTAGTGATGCCGCCTATTACAACTTTAAATATGAAATATATGCACAGTAAAATGTGAGGCAAAAACATCTGCTGCTAATGGTTCAGCTTTTTAAGTTGTGCCCAGTATAGGGAGAACATTTGCGGGAGGGACGTCTTCTTCACACACAGAACAGGAAGAGAGTCATGTTGCTCCTCAACTACAGGAAATAACCTCTGTGCTGATGACGCAGGTCTCAGGGGAAAACTCACCAAGTTCTGTAGATCTGACGCACACTGTACACACTGTAACTGCAGGAACAGGCTGCACCGTGCAAGGCCGTGCAACATGCCGCAGCACATGACACACACACACACACACAGTGATATAGTTCAGCATTTCTTTCATCACTAGTTTGTCAAAACAAACAACGATAAACATCTTTCTCTCCCACGTGCACCCGCTTATGTCTTCTGACTTTGTCACCACGCAGGAAAATGTGTAACTATCCACCCGGCTAAATCTGAATGATTAAAAAAGTCACCAAGTGTTTAAAAATGAGCAAGAACAAGTCCATGCAGCCATCCTTGTAAGGACTCTCACTGACTTCCATTCATTTGACCTGTCTAACCAAATCCTTATCCCTAACCATAACCAGTTAATGCCTAACATGTAAGGCATTAACTGGTTTAACCTGGTTTAGCCTGGTTTAACCTGTCAATGTTTATGACAGAAACAGGCTTTACTCAGGATTAACTACTGATAAAGCTCACAAGGGCTTTTATATCACTACTGTGTTTGAGGAGGAGTTACGCTAACTATAGCCGTGTTACCACCCAGTGGAATGATTCAGTTTGGTATAGTACGGTACTTATTTTTTGGCGTTTCCATTAGAAATAGTACCAAGTAGTCATTCTTGTCCTCCATGTCATCGTTCGTTGCAGTCGTTCCTTGTTCGCTGTCATCGTTCGTTGTCGTTGCCATTCTTTCCACCGTCGGTCGTTGCTGTCGTTGTTGTTCGTTGCCATATATTTCCTTCGGTTGGCGTTTCCATTCCTTGTTCGTTCACTGTCGTCGTTCGTTGTCGTCGCACTGGTACGATGTGAAGCTATGCGGCCCACGACCCGTCTACCAAGTATAGGCACTCTTCTCAGTTGAAACGCAAGCCTGACCCAGGACTTTAGCGTTCCAAACCGTACCGTACCGTACTGTACCAAACCAAACTGGTTCATGATGGAAAAACAGCATGTGGCTCCAGTGCACCATCGAGCCAAATCTTGGACACGCCTAAAACATCCTGAATAGAAGACGGGAGAGAAACTGTTTTCAATCTTTATTCCGCAGTTGCAGATTTTTTCACATGTTCTCAGCCACTATTCTCCAACTCTGCATTTGCTTTACACGCACTTTAAATCTGCAAAGCTGCCACAAGACGATATGTCTTTGTAGAGCGATTTCCCCCCACAATGCGTCCAACAGTCTGACTAATTAGAGCGGAGTGTATCTGTGGGTAGGGGAGACTGTGTCTGCTCATGGAAGGGGGGATTTGGCCCAGAGCGTTCATTCAATGGACTGTCTGCATGGTGGGCGAGACAATGGAGAGAAGAAGTACAGATTGGATGTCTTGTTCCAAACTGTGTTGAAGCTCTTTTTTTTCCCTCCAGCACAGACACAAAGACGAGAATAATGCTGTTTGAATATCCCATGGAGATGGATTTGTCGGGACTATTGGTATTGGAAAAAATCCGGTTATGGATTTAATCAAAACAGAGCAACAGCAGCAGCAGCAGCAGCAGCAGCGGGATGAGAGGCTGCGCTAAGCCTGTAGGCTGGGACAGAAGTGATTCTAGCTCTGCTGCTTGTCCTGTCCTTTACCTGTCCTCTCTGTCCTCAGAGCGAGTCGTCCACTCCGTCTAAACCGTTTAACGACAGGACTTCCTCCCACTCTATCCTCAAGGACGACTCATCTGTGATTTATTAGTGAGGACATGTGATCATTTTATATTACTGTGGTTTCTAAACCTTACATAAACAGTAATCAACACATGTCCTTCTTACGATCTATAAAAATATATGTAGTCAAACTAAATTATATTTACTTTGGTTGTTTTGTCATTGAAAAACCCTCTCGCCCAAAGTCCAGAGAGAAAATCAGTGATTTCACATCACAGCACACAGGAGTTGTTGATCCACTGCTGCCTCCATCAGTAAGTTCAAATGTGTTCTTTTTGTGACTTCTGGGCTTGAAATCCTTCATTTGGATTCACTTATTTGACACAGACTCGCCAAACAAGGCGCCAGGAGACCAGCGGCTCTTGTGTCACCACGAGCTAAAAAGCACATGGACTTTGGCACAGAAGATTAAACAGCTAGAAATGTCTGTCTTATGGTGAGATTAAGTCGTAAACATGATCGTAAGATAGCGTAGACTACGGAAGTGTGACGCCTTATTCTGGTTCTCGTTGCAGGGTTGGATTTGTCACAGTATGGTACAGTTTGGAATGCTGTGCCACGTAGCACGACGTCGTACCGGTGCAACGTCAACAAACCAAAAAGACAACAATGGAGGACATCCAAGGGAGTGACGTTTTTCTGTCGCCCAATCAGCTGACTGTTGTAGGTGGAGTCTGGTACCCCAAGGGAAGATTTGTTACGGAAATCCAACAAATAGGAACTTATGTGTCAATACGTCATGCAACCACACTTAGCCGTTCACAAACCTGGTTTTACACAATATACACATTCTATTCATTCATATTCAAATACTGTTCTCTTGCAATTGAGGGCTCTTACTTTGTATTTATAGTTTTTCTCTGATTTTTGATAAAAAAAACACAGCCATCACCGTCCAGCCTGGAACCTTTTCGACTCATGTCACTTTTTCCCCTCTAACTTCATGCTTTACGCTCAAATACCTACAGACACATGTCGTACTGGACACATGCCCAGAATGAGCTGGTGTTGCGTGCGCGCACAAACGCACAGTGCGTACACGCCGAACACAGGCGGCTGCAGATTCCTCCGAGGAACGTCTGAGAATTCAGGGAGTGGAGAGTCCTTGGTTAAAGAGGAACCAAACGGCAGGAAATGAGAATCACTGACCCTCCCTCGTGAGCAAATTTACAATCTGCGGCTGAAATCACTTGAGAAAGAAACCAGAGAAAGTTAGCCGCAGAAGGAAACGTTTGAGCGCCTATAAATAGTCAGCCCGTGATTGAAAATGATTATGAAAGGCATGTTCACATATACAGTATGTTTATCATATAAGAAAAAAGCCGCTAACTTGACACGTCTGTTATGGATCTGGAATCAGTTTCTGTCAACATCAGAGACAAACACGGTCTTTAAGGTAAATCGACTCAGATGTAAAATGCAGCTTGAATCTTTCAGCTGTGAAATGATGTAAATTCACACAACATGCTGCAGCGCCAGTATGAAATTACATGCAGAGATAGGTTGAAGATATAGCGTGTAACTGTTCTTGCACAACATTTCCAACACTCTTTTAATCCATAGCACTCCTGACCAATCAACATAGACACATTTGGAAAGACCTACGACCAATCAGACCAATGTCTAATGTACAATCACACGTTCTTGTTGTACTTTTCTCGAAGCGATAAACGACTTTTCCTCAGGGAGTTCAGTGGAGCAAGTCGCTTAAAAAGGGATTTTTACCCCGATTTAACAGCTTCAGAGTCATTGAGATGCTTAAATGTCTGGTTGCAAGGAGATAGTCTCCACTGCCCCCTACTGTCTGTTAGAGGAAAACCAGCCTTGCGAGATCCTAAGTGTTTTCGCGTGCACGGCACCACACACACACACATACATACAATCTAGCCAGGTACCAGCTATAACATCAGGGCAGTAACAGCGTTATTTTAGACGTTGTTCATGGCAGAGTCGGCAGAAAGAAGCAGAGAAAACTGAGAATGACTGAGCGAGGGGTCACACACAAGTAAATATCGGATTCCCGAAACTGTAGGGGGAGCTGAAAAATCGAGCGGACTTGAACAGCTACGCTTTAAACCCGCCTCTAGCGTGCCAGAAAGAAAAACCTGTTAGTGATTGGTTCCCTTGTTTTGGAGATTATGGAGTTGGCCAAAACTGTGTCCTCGCCAGACGTGTCTGCAGAGCAAAATGGAATTGCTGGCAGATTCCGCTGAGTTCACCCAGGATACGTTTCTGCTATAACTTTGGGCAAAACCATCTACGAAACGCCAGAGGATGGAAATATTCAGTTCTACTCAACGACGACTGGGTCGTGAATCTGACCGTTATTTTGAAACTGTATTTCCCTCTAAATTTGAACATAATTTACTAAAATGACACCACGTTCTTTTGAAGGAGACCTGAAAATAGCAATTGATACCGTTAGCACCTCAGGTACATGTTTACTGAAGTTATAAATCAAGTAAGAATTAGAAGCTAATTTTCCCATTGACTTACATTCAAACAGGGACTCGCCCCCTGGTGGTTATTCAATATAGATTTACTTCTGCTTTGGCATCTTCCAGCAAACTGCAAAACAACTTTTTTCATATACAGACATGGTTGTCCTGGTTAGCCAGTGTGTCGTCTTTTGCTTTTGGGTGAAGGTGGCTCAGTGGTAGACCGAGGTGTCCTTCAAGTGGAGGGTTGTGAGTTAAATTCCTCGGCTCCACTAGTCTACTGTACATGCTGATGTGTCCTTGAGGAAGACACTTAAGCCCACGTTGCTCCTCACGGCTGTGACTAAAGCAGCTTTGAGTCGTCATCAAGACTAGAAATATAGACCATTTAGCATTTTTCATTGTGTTACGTATATTTGGATCACGTCTCACTGCCGTTTGCTCAAAAACGTAAATTGCAAACCAAACCGCGCTGTTGTCTTTTGTCATTGTTCAGAATGAGCGACGCCTTCAGGCAGAAGTGACATTAGCATGTGTTTAAATTCAGTTTGACTAAAAAAAAAGAAAGAAAAAAAAAAAAGTAGCTGTTTTCCAGCAAAGCATAAATCAGCTTATCTCCTCCAATGCAATAACGGCACCATTTAATTGTCCCTGATCAGCACATATACAGTGAGCCATCTGCTTTGTGCACAGTCGTGAACGTCGTCCTCAGACAAAGGGGGATTGGAAAAAAAAAAGGCCTCTCGAATTCCCCGCGTTACCATTAGTTAAAGTCTTTAATGGACCGAGAGTGATGACGGCACATGTTTGAGTGTGAGGCATTAAGAAAAACAAACAGTATATTGTGGGGGGCAAATGAAGGCTTTTTGCACCGGGAGCCTCATTCATAATTCAGAGGCGTCGCAGCTATACGAGAGGAGAGGACGCATCTGTCTGCATTACGCCAGTGTTGCCTCTGCGTTGCATCATCCTCCAGGGTGGCTGCTTGGTTTTTCGAGAGTTTAATACGCTCCCTATCAGTTGCGCTCTGGCTGTGGTCTAATTCCAGCCTCAGATAAGAGTCCTTGTTTGTCGCCGGGCTGCTTGGCCCTGTCACACGGGTTCGCGGTGCTTTTCTCAGTGAGGGACACGTGAAAGCAGCGCTGGACGAGGAGCCGCCGCTCGCCTATAGTGTGCAGCATCACAATAAAGGATATTATCAACCCGCTTTGCTCACTGGAAACCCATCACACACACACACACACACATACACACATGTATAGCTGTCTCCCAACACAAAGAGAGGCACATGTGCCTTATTACACACACACACACACACACAGCTGGCTGCTGGTCTGTCTGACCTAGTTTATTTCTGTAGGCTGCTCTAATGGAGGAAGCGTGTGTGGTGTATTATCTGACTGCATCTGATTTGCATTTCTGCCCTGTCACTGGCAGATGGCACCAGAGGTCGAGAGCAGAGCTTTGTGGAGGCCCTCACACACACACACACACACATACACAGCTCTTCTTCTTAGGACAATGTGTTGACCTTCATTTTAGGATGTCTTAAAAAAAAAAAAAAAGCCTTAACCCTAACTTTAACCATACCCACAATTCAAATCTTAGCCCTAAACTTAAACCAGTCACTCAGAAATGAAGTTCTGACTCATTAGGATCAGGTTTTGGTCCTGACAAGATCAGTGTCGTAAAGTACACACACACACACACACACACAGATTCTTCTTAGGACACCGCATTGACCTTCATTTTTCTACAGCCCTTAAAAAAAGTGTTATCCCCTACCAATTAATACCAAACCCTAATCTTATGCTAACCCCAATTCAAAGCTGATCCTCAGAAATGAGGTTCTGTCTCATTAGAACCAGGCTTTGGTCTCCATGAGGACTCCTGGTGCTAACAATGTCAGTGTCCGTGTCAGAAAAAGGTCTTAAAGAGGACACAGATTCAAGTACACACACAACAGTTATCCTTTGAAGGACTCTGCATTGACTTCCATTCATTTGGACAACCTAAACAACGTGTCATCACTAACCTTAACCAAACCACAATTCAAATCTTAGCCCTAAACTTAAACCAGTTCCTCAGAAATGAAGTTCTGTCTCATTAGGACCAGGCTTTGGTCTTCATGAGGACTACTGGTCCTGACAAGGTCAGTGTTTAAGCAGGATAAGGTCCTTACAGGTCCCACATTCATTCTTATACAGCATCATTAGCGAGGACACTCACAGCCCCTAACCCTAACCCTTAACCCAAACCTAAGCCTTAAACCACGTCTTAACCCATAAACGGTCCTTTTGTCGAGGACCAACCGGAAAGTCCTCACTTCCACGCACACAAATTTGTTTTTACACCAGATTCTTCATCTCGGTGGAACTTTTTCCTTTGCGGTATAAAGTTTAAATAAACAATAAAACTACTGTATGGGTATGTGTATAAAAACACACTAACTGGCCACTTTATTAGGTACACAGGGAACCAAATAACTTTTTTCAAACAGTAAAAAAAGGCATTTTTTATATATTTTTAATAGACTTGATTAAAAGAACAATAACTCAAACTGAATATACTTAAGTAAAAGTTAAAATTACAGATTTTAAAGTCTAAATATACACAAAAACATTGCATGTATTATTTGTTTGCAGAGGGGAGGAGAGCCCGGCGTCCTGAACTGTACTGAACCATGAACTCTGTGCGCGTAAACCAAACCCTCTCTGCTCTTGCGCTCACTAGGAAGGAAGTGATGAATCACACTCACTTATTTGTGGTAGTGGTGAGCGTTCAAGTACAGATACGGGCCTCGATCTCTTTCTTTTCTCTCTCTCTCTGTCTCTGTCACACTTGCCGCATCACAGGAGGAAGTGAGCACACGTCACATGAAACCTCAGCACTTCTCGTACCTGTCGAGTGTGAAGAAATCACGGAGAATCACAGAGATAAGTTAACGTGCATGTGCCACGCTGTGTTTTATTAAATCTTATCTGACTGGAGCAGTGGAGCCCGCACAGACACATCATCATCATCATCATCATCATCATCCCACTTATCTGGGAGTGTCAGTCTCACGGGTGCTGAGAGCGAGCACGTCGCCTTTACTCCACATGTGAACTCACACTGCAGTGTAATTTAAATACGACACTGACCTATTTAACAGACGACAAGAGAGAAACGACGAGTTTCACTTTAAGCTACAGTCTGAGAGAGAGAAAGAGTGCGCAGGTGTGATTAGTGGTGGGATGTGAAAAAAGGACATCTTTACTTTTCTTTTCCTTTAGTTTTTTACTTTTATTTCCACTACTGTACATATAACAAATGACAAATATCAACAGTAATGTCAATTTATTCACTGTTGTGTCCACTAGAGCGGCGCCACGGCACAAAATATGACCCAAAAAATGGATATCAAAGTATTTTTTTAACTGCATACGTTCTTGTAAGACGTGTGAATTGCTCGTGTTGCCGTCTCCAGCGACGACATTGTTGTTTGTTCCACGTCAGACTTTTTAAGCACAAAAAAGTTCCCAAAAAAAACACCCAGGTCCTTTTTTTTGGTACAAATTTGTCCTTCAAGGTCAAACTTGTCCATTTTTGCATGACTGAAATGCAAAAACATACTGCTCCACTGATGTGACAATGTTTATATCTATAAATTACACATTAAAACCTTAAACCAAAACTGTACGCTATGTTCCAGAATGCATTCATTTCATTTTTGTAACACTTACTGTCAAAGAACCATAAGAAATAACAACATTTAAACAAGATAACCAGTCTCCTTTGTTACTCGTGACCGTGTCACCCGTGCTAATCGCAAAAATAAGAGACTTTTACGCAATTAATATCATGCATATCATCATATATCATGTATAAAATAAAATATACAGCGTAGACACAGTTAATGATGTAGTAGCACTTTGCATGGATACACGACAAGCACTTTTAATAATTCAAGTCAATTTGAAAGCACTTACTTTTGCTTTTATATGTACACTTTTATCTGAACTTTTACAGTGTACAGTGTAAGTTATATTTTCTCCACCACTGGGTATAAGATTAGATAAGAAAGTCCTTTATTAGTCCTGTAGTATGCAAATTCAAAGTAAAGATAATAATAAACATGCATTTCCACATGTGTACATGTACAATATAGAAAGACATTAACAATATGACTATAAAAAGTTAAAATAGAATGTGTAATCACTGAGCTTACTGTATGTGCACACACACGGCATCAGTTTGTATTTGGAGACAGGAAACATCAGGGTCTCTCTCACACACACACACACATACACGCGGCCGTTATTCAAGGGTGTGGGGACATTTTCCATGTGGTTTCAGTGGTTAAGCTTTGCAATTGTTAAGTGTGAAAAAGAAAAAAAACTGCCAGCTCTGCTCTACGTAAAGAAACAAATGGCTGAAGTGAGTGAGTGAGTGAGTGAGTGAGTGAGTGAGAGCAGCGAGAGACCAATTAGTTTGAGGCTCACTGAAGTGTCGGGTGGAAAAAAAACCCAAACCCTCAGCTTTGTCACGCAAGAGAATAACTTTTCCAAGTTGCCTGGTCCGTGATGATATTGTTGTAATTTTATTCTACTAGTTCAAATTCAAGGACTAAGTTCAAACAGAATATGCTTTAAAAACCTCCCTCTTTCTCTGTCTTTTTCTCTTTCACAATTTTCCCTCAAATGGCCGTCCGCTCTCTGACTCATCCTTCAGGTCTCAAGTGTATTGTGGCGAACCGCTGTCAAAGTCGCTCCGCTTTTACATATCCTCATTCTCTCTCTCTCTCGTATCTCACTTTCTCCCACTTTCCATTTCCGCTCGTAGTTAAAGCAAAGGTTTAAAAGTCCCTGTTTGGTGCTTTAAATATCTCTGACAATTAAACATGAATGAGATGAAAGAATAAAAGAAAACAAAGAAAAATGCGAGCGTGTCAATCTTGTGAGCTGAAAGGGTTCAAAGAGACACCAGAGGTTAGCGCCAGTCGACTCAAAGCAACCACTTTAGGCCCTGGTGTACATGCAGTATCACACTTCACCATCGGGTGGCGCTACAAGTCTGGAGACAGGGAATAAGACACAATCCTACCAAAGAAGAAGAGAATGTTGTTATGCACTGTGAGTTGCACCTGGGTTAAATATGGCAAACTCATTTATTTTACAGTGCACGTTTTCTCGTCATGTACAGTTGCTTTATTCGGTTTGAAAACGTGGCCCAGCTGAGTTTGTATAATTGAATAGCCCTGGTTTAGCGCCTTCATTCAGTGAAACGATGAAAGAAAGACAGTCGTTAACTTGTGGGGAGCTAATTGTGCGGTGGCCACTCCACTTTAAGAGAGACTGAGCAGAAATGTGCTAAATGTGTTGCCTCAGCTCCTTTAAAGGGACAGTGACTGGGCCATGTTGTTAGTGGTAGCATGTTAGCATGCTAAAGGCAGCATTTCACTCAAAGTCCTGTCAAATAAGTCTTTTCATACGTTCTCAGAACACAATAAGGAAAGTGACGTTCCTTTCATCGTGAATTATTCGGATTTACCGAGGTTCATCGCGATCATATTTATTTCGGGGTAAATCAGTCGTACACACAGTACTGTTCAACTTGTAACCGCAGACATGTTGCTATACACTGCTTGTGTGCGAAAAATACCACATAGAGCGCTGTTAGTGACCGTAATCGCTAACAAAGGCTAGCCTTACACTCACCTTCACTGACAAGATGGCTGCCGGGAGAAGACACAAGGAAAAACAACTGATTTTAGCCACTTAACAAAAGGTTCACCAAATAAAATCCATGCCAACTTGAGTCTATGGTTTCTTAACTATAGTTTATCTTATGTATTTTTGCTGCTAAACCACCTTTTTCAACCGGAAAATTAAGTTAGAGTCACTTTGCTAACTGCTAACTTGCGAGCTAAAATCGCTGATTTTCTGACTTTGGTGCAGGAGCTAGAGCGGTTTACAAATTTCCGGACATAAAAGTGCCGTCAAATAGTGAAATAAAGTCTATATCATAGACTAAAGCCGGCCTTGACTTTATTAGGTGAGTCTTCTTGGTGTGAGGGGATGAAATCTGTTTTTCCTGGCAGCCATATTTGAGCGTTTTCATCTTCATGAGCATTTCTTCTTCTTTTTTATTTAGGCAGCATCATTCACAGCTGTGTCATCCTCACTTCAGGTTTGTAAATGACCTCAGTGTAACATCTGCTGCCTCTTCACACCAGCGATGGTGTCATTTCTCCCTATAAAAACCTGTTAGTGACACAACACTTTGTGCTTTTTTTTTGTGCCTGAAATGAATGAAAGTGGAGCCAACATAAGCCTCTTCGTGTGTGTGTGTGTGTGTGTGTGTTTGTGTTTGTGTTTTTCACAAGCTGTGGGTGGGGGAACGTCAACGAGCATGCCATGTATGCGGTTAATGCGCGTGTTTGGCGCCGCGTCGTCCTATCCGCGTTTGTTTGGGGTTAAAAGCCTCATGTCTCTGAGGGTGTTAGCGGGGGTCATCTAAACCGGATCTGCAGCAGAATCGCTTAAGAGGCACGGGCATAATCTGTAGCTGGCTTTGTGCGCCCAGATTAAAGCGATGATGCTTTAAACCTTTCTCACGGCCACAATATGCCTTTGCTTTCCCTCCCTGCCACTCACTATATATATGTGTGTGTGTGTGTGTGTGACAGCAGATCCACACAGCCGAGTTCAAGAAAAGGACACCTTCCTCGCTATTTATGAAATGGAGAGCTTTCGCACTTTATCTGAGGCGGCGCATGCACGCTCTATTCATCTATTAATTTGCTATCAGCGTGGTGTAGCTATATAGGCCTATCTTCCCCAGTGTTTGAGGGGAAACAGCTGCTAATCCTAATCCCCCCGTGTCTCCCTATGGGATTCTGTCAAATCACAGGCCCTTTAAAAATCTCTGGCTGGCTGGTTCCAGAGGCAGACTGCGAGTATCCTCGCTCCTGTGACTGACATCCACTCGACTCACGGAGAAGTATGTCACTTGTTTGTACAAGTACTATGTATGTACACACACACACACACACACACACACACACAGAGCAAGCAGAATTTTCCATTGCACTTCTGCTTCTCCAGAGGAATCATCCAATAGGGTGAAAACGGCTTCGCCCATAAACATTTGCAGACCAGACGTTTATGTCAGAGGGTTTAAATAAATGCACATACCATACTGGAGTGGATCAGAACAAAGTCAAACCGTTGCTTTTTACGCGTTCCGGCTCGAAATGTTTGTTGCTGTCTGTGCAGTGACCTTTTTGGCAATCAGGGAAAAATAAAATATTTATTCTCTCACGATTACGAGAACTCAAACATACAATTCAATCCCACTAAACCACTAACCACTGTTATGTACAAATACTGTATTATATATATACATATACATACATATACCCTCTTTTTTTTGGCGAATTCTGACCATTCGCCACGTATTTTGGCGATTTCTGTAGCTGACTTTGCTCGAGCTGTTTACACCTCTGTATTTCAACGCTGGCGATAATGGTGTTAATTCAAGAAATAAGTCAAATAATTCATGTATAAAAGGTTTGAGAATCACTGCGTAAATCACCAGGACTGTATGACAGCGAGTCTCCACTGTATCAGGATTTTTATCCTCAAAAATGCAACATACTTTTTTAAATTATTACTAATCTTACGAGCTTAGAAACCCCAGCAGCCGTTTATCTTCCTAACTTCTTTAATATCAGTCTTGTCCATCAGCCTTTTTCCACATCAGTCATTTCAGATAATAACTCTCAGCGGCATGCGCTCACAGTATCGGGGAGCGACACGCGCACTCCCTCGCTTTCCCCTCCCTTGTTCTTGGTCGAGGATGAGGAGTTTGTGGGTAACTATCAGTTATCAGCGCGAGGATTAGGGACTGTCATCAGCAGCCATATGCCTCATATTACCCTCCTGATGACACGAAATGGAGGAGGAGGAGGAGGAGGAGGAGGGCGAGGAGGAGGCTCGGGGGAAGGATTACGCCAGCTCTAAGATTTCAGAGTAGAAGTCAGGTAGAGAACAGAGCCTGTCAACGTAAAAGTCTTTTCAAATGTACAGAAAGTGTGTGTGTGTGTGTGTGTGATCCAACACTACTATATGCACAGATATACTGTGTAAAGCCCTGCAGCAGAAACACTTCTCACTGCTCTGCACTGTTCCTGCAACAGAGGGCCAAAGTGAACACAATGCAAGTTCCTGTTGTACAAATGTGTGCGTGTGTGTGTGCGTGAAGGTCTATGGTAAAGCCGATACGCTTCTCTCCATGTTTTTTGCCTCTGGCTTTACATGTTGACTATTATTCAATACAATGGACACATATGTGCTCCTCATTGATCACGCAGTCATATTAAGTGCTTGTGTGTGTGTGTGTGTGTGTGTGTCGTACTCGTGAAGCCTGAAAACCTGGAGTCGATTTTGTGGGTTATGAGTGTCTTTGTGATTTTTTCCGTTTGGAATTTAAAGTGATAGTTTGAAGAGACACGGAGACACATATACGCGCGATGTGGACAAAAGTATTTATGCCACACCTGTTAAGAATTGAATTCAGGTGTTTCAATCAGGCCTCTGGGCTCGAGGTCCAACTGATCGCCAATGAAGGACAATCTTCAGCATAACAAGGACGTTTTTGGACAATGCGACGCTTTCCAACTTTGAGTCAACAGTTTGAGGAAGCTGTGTCCCAGTGCACAGAGCGAGGACTATAAAGACATAGTTTGACTTTGAGGAGTTTGGTGTGGAAAACTTGAGCGGCCCCCGCACAGAGCGCTAACCTCGACCCCATGATTGAGCACCTTTGGGGATGAACTGGAACACAGATTGTGATCCAGGGCCTTCTTGTCTCCAACATCAGTGCCTGACCTCCAATGCTTTAAAGAATGAATGGACACAAATTCACATAGAAAGACTTAAAGGAAAGTCTTCCTTTAAGATTTAAGGGTGGAACCAGCTCCATCTTAAAATTCCGTATATGTATTTAAAGACGTAATTACTTTTGTCCATATACAGTGTAGGAAGTCAGTGTTTCTTTACAGAGCTCCCCCTACAGTTTCGCAAGGGAGTAGATATTTTTACGACACCACCGTAAAAACATTCATCCCGACTGTCTTGGAAGTCATGGAGTTGCTTCTGCATTTTTAAATTCTCGCAATTCAGAAAAAGCCGATCTGATGTTTACTCATGCGTGGCCCTGGTATTCTGCTAACAGACAGTAGGGGGCAGTGGGGACATCCCCCAGTTTATAACCACTTAAGCCCATAGAGAAAATCAACCGTTTTAAATCAAAGCACACAGGAGTCGTCGATCCACTGCGGTCTTCATCAGTCAGGTCAAATGTGTTATTTGGCGACTTTGCTGTTTGAAATCCATCATTTATCTTAAACTTAGTGACACAAATTGAACACATTAGGCAGCAGGAGACTATAAACTCATGTTCTCCTGAGAGCTTAAAACGTCAATTTTCTCTATGGACTTTGGTGTGGGTGAGTGAGTTTCCTGTTTAACGGCAATATAAAGTTTCTTCAGTATAATATACACTTTTATACAGATTTTTAGATGAGGTTTTTTTTTTGTGGTTTAAATCTATGTCTCATTGCTGGCAGCCGTGTTTTCACTGAGCTCATGTCTCCTGTGGGTTCTAGGTGCAGGGGATGATCACAGCACAGCATGAGAGGCCAAAAAATGTGTCCAAACCTTCAACAACGACACTTCCAAAACATTGAAATATCCCTCCAAGACTTGCTTTTATGGTTAGACACTCAGTTGTGATGGTTCAGGTTTGGTTAAAGGGCCAGGAAAAGCTTTCAACAAAGACAGGGGTACGTGTGTGTGTGTGTGTGTGCTGAGAATGGGGAGGGGTCAGTGGCGACAGCACCACAGTAAGTGTTTCCATGTGCTTCTCTTATTCCTGAAGACGCACATAAACACACACAGACTGACAAGCACGCTGGCATATTCATGTCAACAAAAACACACGGCGAGAGAAACTGAGCTCGTACGCCGGTGACTCACGAGGTGACTCAAGCCCTGACAGTAAAAATAACATCTGAAAACATTTACCGTATATTCATTAACAGTTGGTCCAACTCGTGACGAGAAGCACTTTCATGCGTTTCCATCAAATTTCTGCCACTTGCCAGCTCAGAGAGCGACTCCACGGGAACGCGCAGCAGCTGTGCGTTTCCCAAACATCGCTTTCTCCGTCCCAATTCCACTTCCTCATTCACCGTAGTTCCTGTGCGCTATCTCTGCGGCTATTTTGGTGCATTCACACACACACACAAAAGAGAAACTACGCAGAGGATTGAGCTGGAAGTTTACAGCAGAGAGGAGAGTGGCAAGAATTCCACAGCCTGACACTTTAACAAGCACAAAATGTTGGCAAAGAAAAGACCAAAATGTGTTCTGATGAAGGTTCAACTTCAATAAAACATAAAAACAAACTGACAAACGGAGAGAAAAATGACTGCAGGTAATGCAAACTTAAGAAAACTCGCTTTCTTTTAGCAAGTAGTCGTTCAGTTTGTCCAGTTTTAATAGTTTTAAAGTGGTTAAATGTTTGAAAGTTAAAAGGGCTAAAACTCATTTTGGCCACTTAACAAAAAGTTCCGCAACCAAGTCAGACTTTCCACGTGTGTGTAAAGGTCCGCATTTCATAATCAGTCTGATTCTCACCTGGTAGAACCAACAATAGTGGCAATGGAGAAGGGGTAACCATGGCAACTCGTTTGAGGAAATCTCGTGGCGAACACGTGTATGTGAACAACTCAGAATACAAGGAAACACATTTCCTCGTGAGACATCGCCACTTTTAATCTGAGATTGAGCATTCCATTCATATTTTAGTGAGGGCCGGCCCTCACTAAAATATGAATGGAAGCTCAAATGCGTAAACGCGCGGTTAATCATACGACGACAGCTCGTAAAGTGGTAAAATAGTCTCCCACACCAAAGTCCGTTAAGAAAACCAGTGTTTTTACCCTTGCAGTGACACAGTTCACCTGCCTCGTGTGCTAAGTGTTTGCCACTTTGGTAATTCCGAACAAATGATTTCAAACACAAAAGTCATAAATGGACACGTCTGAATTTACACACAGATCTGTGTGCTTGAGTTTCTAGTCAAAAAAGGTTGTTTAAGAATTAGCAGTGAACATATTCTTCAGATACGTGGAGAACGTAGTAAGTACGCGTGGATCTTTTTACGTTAACCGCACAACTCCCTGCACCAAAACATTGAAACATAGCAGTAGTGGACCAGCAGCTGCCGTGTCATTGTGAGCTAAAACTGATGATTTTTGCGTTGGACTTTGGTGCAGAGGAGTTGAATTTTCCACATATCTTAAAAATGATAATATATATCGTCTATGGAGACTTTCTTTGGGCTAGAAACTGAAGTTTGTGCCGCTTTGTAAATCGTCCTGCACCACTTTTACGTCACAGCACACAGGAGTTGTTGATCCAATGCTGCCTCTATTTCTAAGTTTAAATGTGTTCGTTTTTTGTGATTTTGGGAGATTGTAATCCTGTGTTTGGGTTTACCACATACAGCACAATTTGATCTCAAGTGGGCCAAACCAGTAAAATAATAGCATCATAACCTATGAACAACAATTGTTTTACATTTAATGAAACAAAACTTCCAAATTCCAAAGATATTATGCCTAGATTTACTGTTTACACTCGGGCTGAAACAATTATTCAGTTAATAATTGATTACTAAATGAATCGTCAACTATTTTGACCAGCGATTATTTGTGTTATTGAGTGTTTTTAAGGAATGAATGCAAGTTTTCAGATTTTTCAGCTTCTTAAATGTGATTATTCTCTGCTTTCTTTGCTCTGTATGACAAAGACATCATTCAAACTGATCCATTTTTGAGGGGTTTTTGGACAAGACAACAAGACCAGACATTTGAGAGCATCGTCCTTTCCAGGTTTGAGGAACACTGATCAACATTTTCTAGCAAATTATTGACCAGACTATGAATTACTGGATGAATCGAGAAAATAGTCGACAGATGAATGGATTGTGAGAATAATTGTTAGTTGCAGCCCTAGTTTACACGTCACACTGGATCTATAAACATTTAGTCACAGGTACCTGGAAGTGAAAAATATTGTATTTCATATTCATCCTGTGGGCCGGATTGGACCCTCTAGTGGGCAGGTTCTGGCCCGCGGGCTGTACGTTTGACACCCCTGAGCTAAAGGATACAAACAAACAAAGCTGCCATGTCCTTGTGAGCTAAAATCGCTGATTTTGTCTATGGACTTTGGTGCAGAGGAGTTACCGGTTTAGGAACATGAGTTCTCGGGTGGAAAACAGTGAGACAAAGCGACAAACGGAGGCTAAAATGTGTTTTTCTTTCTAACCCTGTTGGCAGCCACGTTATCAGACGTTGATATTTAGTCACTACCACACACACACACACACACACACAACAAGGTTTAGTTTTTTGCGAGCGTAACACTCGCGTGACATCTCATAACCTAAAAAAAAAAAATCCCTCCACATAAGCATCATTACACTGGCATGCTCCAAGACTGATTGAGCTGGTTTTCCCTCGTCAGACCACCGTGAAGAGGCGAGCAGAGGCAGAGAAGCACTTAGCATGTAAAACGACCATATGTGTGAGCACGAGTGTGGGCACAGAGAAACGATAGATATGCCTGTGGTCCTGCCTCAGCTCATGTGCGTCTGTGGGAGGCAGAGGACGACTTTGTTCATGCTGGAGTTGGTATATTTGTGCGAACACCATGGTCTGCATGTGTGGGTGTGTGCACTTTTTCCACAGGCTGTCACTTCAGTGCTGCTGCTGCTGCTGCTGCTGCTGCTGCTGCTGCTGAGTCTTTGGTAAATTACAGTATGTGTGTGTGTGTGTGTGTGTGTGTGTTCAAGCTTTTGTTTAATTTCTACTTCCTGTTTTATTCTTGGCCTAATCCAAACGCAACACAGCTGTGCAGTCAGCCAGAGAGAGAGAGAGAGAGAGAGAGAGAGAGAGAGGGAGGGAGAGAGAGAGAGATTGGGGGATGGGTTGCCAGGTCCTGGTGAGAGCAGCCATGCTCTACAACTGCTACCAGCAGATGGAAGGGAAATGGGGTTACCAGCTTGGGCTTATCCTCTCTTTGTAGGCCAGACGGACCCCCCCCCAAAACCTCCACCACACACACACACATATATATGTTTTTATATCTTCGTGAGGACACATCATAGACATAATGTATTCCTTAGATCCTTACCTTAACCTTAAAACCAGGTCTTAACCCTGAAAAAGCCCTTTAAAGATGTGGGGGGCCCTGACACAAAATGTCTCTACAAAGATAGGTTTTTACATTTTCTGGACCTCACAAAGATATAAATACAAGTTTACACACACACACACACTCTGCATTGACTTCCAGTAAATTGGATAAACTAAACTAAAAATGCCTAACCCTAACCTTAAACTCTAATCCAAACTATTACCAGTTCCTCAGAAATGCGGTTCTGCCTCATTAGGACATTGTCAGAAAATGTACCAAATACACACACACACACACACACACACACACACAAGCACAATTCTAACCATGAAACTAAGTATTGACCATTAAAAAAAGACCCCCTTTAGTTTAAGGGGTGACAGAATATGAGGACCAGCCAAAATGTCCTCACTCCCATGGCTTGTTCTTTTGGTCCTCACAAAGTGACACATACAAGAACACACACACACACACACACACACACTGCTTCACCCTCTCCCAAGCCTTAAATCACTATATTTGGTGTTTTTTCAATAAAACATGATTTCAAAGAAGACTTTAAAGTATGGCACATATGAGTTTGATTGACAGCTGGTATCGTCCAATAAGAGCCCGGTCCCAGGTGAGGTCACTGAACATCTGTTTAAACATGTGGAGAAATCTCAAGGCTTCTTTTTTTTTTTACAGGAGCCCACAATGGACAAACTCAGCATCTTTTGAGTTATGCTGCAAACTGAAGGCAACAAAGGCTCAACAACACACTTCTGCAACATGTAACTTCAACCAATCAGGGCTCGTACACACAGGAGCAAGATTAGGATTAGAGATTAGGAGGAAAGAAAAACAAAAATTGTGTATCATTGTTGTGTATCGTTGCGTTTGAGAGCCTTAAAATGCAACTTTGGGAAAATAATAAAATCTTGGACTCACCGCTCTCTTGTTCTTGCTGTCGTCATCTTCATCATCACCGTCTTCTTCTTGTGTTTGGAGATTGTTCGGTCTCTTCACTATATGTTAACTTTCGGCACATGGTCCATCTTCTTCTCCATGTTTCTTGGAATTTCATGGGTTTCTATTAAAGCACCACCTACAGGCCTGGCATATGTACTACACACGTTTATAGTCATTTTGGTTTTGTGTGTTTGAAGACATTTCTTCTGGAAACCTTTGTTGGACAAAGATTGTGTCGGGAAAGTTCTGTTTCCGTGTGGTTAAATTATACACACTGTACCTTTAAATCAAAGTTCAGATTTCAAACATACAAAGCAACATTATCTTAACTGAGATCTTGATTTTTGAAAAAATTGAGATAAAACTTACACACAAAACATACAAATTAAGCCGTCTATCGAATTCTCAGACTACTACTACGCAAGTAGTATGGCCAGTAGGGGGCAGTAAAGTGCAAAAAGTAAAGTTTTCTTCAAAATTTCAAAATAAAATGACACAAAAGCCATAAATATATATGTATAAATAAACATGTGAGGTTAAACACAATTAAAGTTGATTTAAGTGGTGGGCCGCATGAAACAGATTGAGGGGGCCGCATGAGGCCCACTCGCCACAAGTTTGAGACTTGTATTGATTTGATGTATTTTACAGATGCGCCGTCTGTTTGTGTTAGTGTGCGATGATGATGATGATGATGACGAAGAAGAGGGCATTCAGAGGTAAAGATGTATAATCTCCAGCTCTTGGCTTTATTTTGAAGCTCTCACTCTTCCTCACTCTCTGGTCTTTGAGCACATTTATTATTAATGGAGCTCCGTCTCTTCCTCCTTGACTTTGACTCAGACAGTTACAGCTGTGCTCGTGTCACTGCTGCAGCTTTGATGTCTCTATCATCACCAAAGAGCTGACGACACAGTCTTAATAGAGCAGAAGAGGATTATGTGACTGCCTGCCTCTGGGGGGGTGGGTATAGCATATATATATGTACATATATATATATATATATATATATATATATATATATATATATATATATATATATATATATATATATATATACATGTATATATATTTAAAATATACATGCTAAATTCAGGCTTTCACTGGGCTGTGCTTTAGCCACAGTCTCATCACTCTCTACTCTCCTATCACACTGATATGGTGCTTAATCCTGTTACTCCTTCATTTGGAGGTTGGAGTCGTACGAGCCCGTAGAGCAGAGCAGGACTCGACTGCCCGAGGCCTCCGACTCCTCCTGCTCCTCCCTCCTCCTCCTCCTCCTCCTCCTCCTGGGCTGGTGTTGCCCTTTCCTTCCTCTGCTCATTTCATTTCTGGTGAAGAATGCTGCGTTGATGAAGCGGCTCCAGCCTCTCTGCTGCTGCTGCTCATGCTTTGATTTGACGTCGGGCTACTTTGGCCGCTTGGATTGTTTTATTTATTCTTTGGTCAAAAGTTCAGAGGTCACGTTTGCTTTGAAAGGAAAATGTTGTGTTTGTTGTCAGGAAACAATTTAAAGATGCTATATGTATAAAAAAAAAGGTAATTATATTGAGACATAAAATGATCCTGACATGTCATCAGAGATTAAAGAAACTCTGCTACAGTTTGTATATTCACAAAATACATTTTTTACAGTTTGACATAAAATGTGTATGTATTGGTTTAAAGTTTAGTTCTATTGAGTCACCTTCTGCGAACCACAGAGTGCAGCTCGTAGCATTTTAGCACACGAGATGCCAGCAGTTAACAGAAGGCAGCTTCTTTGCTCACTCTACTAGCTAAGCAGCTAACTAGCTAGCAATTTAGGAGCCTCTTTGCTCACTCTTGTTAGCCAGACAACTAGCAAATTAGGAGCTGCTAAATTGCTAGCTAGCTGCCCCAGCTAACAGAGTGAGCAAAGGAACAGCTAGAAAGCTTCTTTGCTCACTCTGTTAGCCAGGTAGCTAGCAACTTAGGAGATAGCTGCACCTTTCCTCATTCTGTCAGCTAGCTAATAACTTAGCAGCTAACGGCTTCTTTGCTCACTCCGTTAGCTGAGCAGCTAGCAACTTTACTGCTAGCTGCTGTCACTATTTTGATGCTTAGCAACTAGCTGCGAAATACCTGAAAGTAAAAAGCCTCGATGACTCCCTTTAAAAGAAAAATGTCTCGACCGGAAAAGAAGAAAAATTAGAGACTGTAGCGGAGATTTGTAAAATTAAAAAAATGTTCTTAAAGTGAGTAAGAAAGTTGGATTTAATTCCAACTTATTATTTATCACCTTTCCAGGATTGGCTATAAGTTTTTATCACCGACATTTAAAGCCCATACATAGCTTTGCCCCAGGGTTATTACCAAGAATTTTTACGATGAAGGGTTTTTGCACTAACAATAATAAAGCACATTTTGCTGCTACAGTTTTAAGATCTAAAAACTCCCTTTCTGCTGGTTTTACTCCCGTAATCTCTTGCTTGTTTTGTCGCTATCAAACGAAACTGCTTTGTAGTTTCAGCTTCAACTATGTTAAACACTTGTTTGTGTGTTTTAAAGACGTTAGACAAATATTGTAAGCCTATCTTTTTTTTTTTTTTAAGCTTTTAATTCTCCATCTGATCTGTAAAGAATGTAAATATTCAGCTCAAGGCTTAACATCAGTCACATATATATATATATATTTATATGTACATTTTTATTTGCTTTATGTGGGTTTAACATCCTCAGTTGAACTTTTAATAATAATAAGCCGTTTCTTCACTTCACTACCTCAGGTCCCGTCTGCTATTTGCAGTGCTGACCTTTAAAGCAGGAAGTCACAGTGAACACAGATCCAGCAGCTGCGACACAACGTCGACAGCATCAACCTGCTTTACAGCATTTTTCTCTCCACCGCCTCTCACCTCACCCCTCATTTCTGCGGCGTTAAGAATTGAACTTTTCGTGTACGCTCACAGGCCACTTTATTAGGTTCACCTGTTGATGTAAACATCCACTCGACAGCAACTGCTGAAGTTTAAACCGAGCATCAGAGTCAAAGACAACTGTGATTTAAATGACTTTCAACACAGCGTTCTTGTTGATACCAACGGATGTGGTTCATTTTAAAAGGGCCAGTGTGTGAGATTTGGATTAAATAGTTCACATTCGGCAGAAACTGAATGCAGAATAAGGCCACAAATTTGTGTCTTAAATCTGCTCTTTGACTTAGTTCATCCTTTCAGAATAAAAGCCACAGAATTCTGTGTGATTTTGTCGTTCATGTGAAGAGAAGCAAGTCATTTAAAATAACACTTTGATAAAGTCTGACTTTTGAATTTGACTACCGGGCTGGACATTAATGATGGCGGACTAGTTTTGGCCCAGAGCACAACACACTGTACCTTTAAGACTAATTTATGCTCATACTTTAATTTGCAGCTCATGCCACAATATCTACGATTATAACCAGATTTCTTCATCTACAACTACAAATATTACTTAATTTATACAACAAAGTGAGTAAAGCTTTGATTGACATTTATATCCCGCCCCCCGAATGACTCTAAGCGGGGTAGTGTATAGAAGGTGAAGCCTAGGGATCAAGTGGAGTCAAAGGTGACAGATGTCGAGCAATGACATTGTTGGGTTTCCCAAAGTTGTGTAGTGGTTGTACACACAAAAACATGATTTTTTTTTTTTTACCCAAATGTAGCATTTTAGGACTCATAAAATGCCAGTTCTGTGTGGATAAAACAGCCAAAACAATGCAAAACCTTCATAGATTCTCCTGAACTTCCCTCGGACACTGAAAGCTATCGTGGACTACAGGAACATCTGCAGCAGAATTATTGTTTTTTCTTAAATTCAAACATAGTTGATGGATAGATGCAGAGTCCTGCACGGGATCGGGTACCCGAAGGGTGACCGGTACGAAAATGTGAAAAATATTCACATGAATTCACGGGTGAAAATTAACTTAAGTTGGGCGGTCAGCGGGTGATAACAAAAATATATTTGTTTTTCATAATAAAACTTATTTTAAAAGGTGTATATGGACAGTGTGTTTATAAATCAACAGTTGGAGATCGGGTCGTAGGGCATTTATTTTTAAACAGGTACGGTCAGGTGCTAGTTTTCCCATGCAGGACTCCTTGATGGGTGTGTGCCTAATAAAGTGGCTGTGGAGTAAACCTCAACGGGCACAAGACACACCTCAGAGCTGGGTTTCTTTAAGAAAAGACAACATTGCATACATTTATTTAGGGATGGACGCCAATTTTCCAATACATGCAAATCACCACTGTCTTCTAAATGTAGTGTCGACATTATTGCAAACACTTGTCTCCCTGCTGTTTTTGTGTATTATATTTTTATTATCTTAGGATAAAAAAAAAAACATTAACAATTACATGGGATGCCTTGTTCTGCATAACTTATCGTATGCACAGTGGGAACAGGAATGGCAATGCTTTTAGACATCATCATCATCACAGCCTCTTCATAAGACACCCTCGCCCCCCCCGCCCATCCCCCGGACACCCCCCCCTTGCCCCCTTCCCTCCCCCAAACCCACTGCCCGCATGCAGTTTGCACTGCACAAAGGCCAAAAAGTCACGTGAGAGAGAGACAGCCTGCAGAGAGCACGAGAAGCATTCACAGTAAAGGAGGAGAGGAGGATGGAGGGGAGGGTAAAAGATGAGAGGGGGAGAAAGAAAGGGAGGAGGAGGAGAGAGGGAGTGAAACAAAGTGACTGCAGCACTGGCCTTGGTTTAGACAGGAGAAGGAGCAGCATAGTCCTAGTATTTCATTCTAACTTCTCCCACACTTCAAAACTCCCGTCTCCTGATTGTGGAACTCTTACCATTGTCTTTGACACTAAAAAAAAAAAAAAAACGAAAAAAAAAGTTGGTTTATATATGTACACATATATGTGTATATATAAATATATATGTGTATATATATACACATATATACGTATACTTATGTATGTATGTACATATATACACATATACATCTATGTAGGTATATGTATACACATATATACACACACATATACACATATATATTATATATACACATGTACATACACACATATATATGTATACATACACACATATACATATATATGTATACATATAGCTACAGCACCTTTTCCCATGGGGCAACAGTGTCAATACCTCGCACACATGGTACATGGCCTTGCCAAAGAAAATTAAAAAAAAAGAAAAAAACATATTGGTCAGGATATTTATCTTTTTTTTCTTTTCTTTTTTTTAAATTTTTCCCTAAAATTGGCATTTGACAGGATGATGTTCTATTGCCGTCTGGGGGAAGGAAGGGACAAAGGTTCTTCTTTTTTGAGTTCATATTCAAGTTTTCTCCTTTTTTTCTCTCACTCACTCTCTCTCTTTCTCTCTCTCTCTCTCTCTCTGGTGTATAATTTTTCTTTCTTTTTTTCCTTTCTTTTTTTTTTTTAAAAAGAGTTCACACTTTTGTGATTTGCGTGTGCTGCTCTTCATCAAAAGGTTCATTTTCCGGATCAGAGTCAGTGGTGTCAGAGTATCGATAATGGTCTGGCTCATTGTCGCTAACGTCCGGGGTGACGGATGTCGACGTGCTCGCCTCCGAATTCGAAGGCTCCTCCACGGCCTTCGTAAAATACAACTTCACCTGGGAAATCAGGGGGGAATTAAAAGACAACGGATTTCAGTCTGTGCAGTGAAAAAGTATCATAACAAACATAGTGACATTAGTAGGGCTGCATTTAACGATTATTTTCTCAATTAATCACTTTTTGCTCCTTAAATTGTAAGAAAATGTTGATCAGTGTGTTTACCAAAACCGGAAGTTAATCAATATTATTCAGTATTAATTATTTCTTTGTCATATGGAGCAAAGAAACCAGAAAATATTCACATTTAAGAAGCTGAACATTTGAAAACCCCCACTAAAACCGATTAATCAATTATTAAAATAGTTGACTGTTCCCACACCTTGGTTAAGCTCAAATTAAAAGGACTTTCCAGGACCAAAATTCCCTTAAATTTCAAGGCCGACACAGCTTAAGATGGGAGGACAACTTATTGATTTGTCCTTGGGATCTTGGGTGAAAGTCAGTCTTTGTAATTTTTTATTTGGTGAGACAGATCTTGGACTTTGCATTTCTCAGGCATCACGTCGTCATTTGCTCTCTTGTCAACGGCGGAGAGACAGTGGAGAGTAGGGGTGTGTCAAAATATCATGGTCCTTTCCCATGCAACACGATAATTGATACACCAGGGCAAGTATACATATTATAACCCTTCTGATATCATTCTGTTTGGCATGCATACGTCTCATTACCGTAACTACCATTAACATTTTGATTTCTTCTTTCTACAGATATCACAATGTATCGCTATACGTAATATATTTATTATCACAGAATCGCTGTATCGCAATATTATTGTATTATGGACAATGTGTTGTTGGCATCGTGGACGATGTATTGCAAACATCACAACACTACTAGTAATGAACAAAATTCAAGCTCTTTCAATGAACCATTTCTATTTATTTTTTCACAAACTTTCAAGGATTTCAAGGACCCGTGGGAACTCTGGATTAATAAATGATTAATGGAATAATCGTTGCAGCCCTGTTAAATCACTGTTGATCTGACGACCGGCAGCTTGTGTCACAGCTTACCTTGAAGTTTGGCGAGAAGTAGCGGTTAGCTTTGTCTTTGTTGGCCTTGTCCAAGTCGTTCTTCGTGAGCGTCAGGATGAGATCGTCCCTGTCCCTGTCGCTGTCCCTGCAGCTGTCCCTGCTCCTGGCGCGCAGCGTCTGTAGCTGCTGCTGCTGCTGTTGTTGTTGTTGTTGTTGTTGTTGTTGTTGTTGTTGGTGCCCTTGTATCTGCCCGGCTCCACCATGCTGCTGCTGCTGCTGTTGTTGTTGCTGTTGCTGCTGTTGCTGCTGCTGACTCTCCACGTTGTTCACGGCCCCGTTCTCCATCTTGTCCATGCTCTCCTCTGGTCCAGGGATGAAGAAGGTGTTCACCCAGAAATGAAACATTTTGTCCTTTGGAAGAGGAAAAAGTGAAGAGAGAATTTAATTAGCTTTAATTTAACTCACAAGCTTTCCAAACACTATTTAAACAGGTTTCTTTTTATTTTATTTTATTTGACAGTTATGTTGTGGCTGTTGATGTGAAGCCAAAGACAATTTTCCACCTTGTGGACAGTTAAGTTTACCCTTACCTAACCTTAAACCCTTTGAGGTTTTTGATTTAATGCATGCATGTAAAAAAAATTGACTCATGACGTCGTCTCAATTTCTGAACCATGTCTGTTTCCTCTGTAAGATTTGTAAAAACTAATATAGTTTATTCAAAATGAGGAATAACCTCAGTCATTAAGTGATTGGTATAATTCCTGTGTTTTAATTATCTCGACTGTTGCGGCTCACCAGAGTCTCATTTGTCCTGCTGCTGCTCTCTGGGATACAAAAACATGATTTATTCAAGAACCTGATGAAAAAATAAATCACGATATATGACGTTACTGTGGTTATTTTCTGTAGTTTCCATTTGAAAGATTCAGAACTGAAAGCTTTCAATAAATACGTGCACAAATGCAGGTGAATGTTTGCGTTGTCCTGCCGCTCGGCATGAACACAAAAACATCATTTCAGGATGATGCTGGTAAAGAGAATTTACGATTCACGAGATTACTGTGGCTAACTTCCGCTTATTAATGACTAAAAAACAAAAAAAAACCTTCAATGCAGCTGAAAGTCTGTATTTCTGCACATATATTATTGAACAGAAAGTTATGTTACAAAATTACATACATATGTATTTTCAATCAAAAAAAAATTAACAAGAACAAAAGGCACTAATTAACTGAATAGATGATTAATCACAATCAGGTTGAGTTTCTTTTAATGAGTCAAACAAGTTTGAGTATTTGCTCCACATAACTACAGGAATAATAAATTATTTGGATTTTTTAGGCAAACACCAATCTAAGATTTTCAACATTTTCTGACAACTAATTGATAAGAAAATAATCAGATCAATTGATAAAAACAATAAGTTGCAGTTCTTATTGACTGATAAATAATCAACAAATGATCTTAAAAAACAAGTCAAATATTGGCTACCTCTAGCAAATGTATTAATAAATAGGGGACAAGAAAGCAATCTTCTTCAACAGCTCATGTCAGGTAATATTTTCTGGAAAAAGTGACAGCCCTCCCTCCTCAAAAGTCTGAACTTGTCACTCGGCCTCTGTGATGCATGTTCAACACAGGCCGACTCAACTCTGTGGGAAACGGCTGCTAGATTTTTCCAATATCTGTCAAAACAGAGCATTTGTTGGCAGCTCTGATACACATTTGTTGCGTTAGTGAGCATTTACGTCAGCAGGACGGCAACTGTGGGAACATGTCGACTGAAACGACAGCGAGGCTCATTGATTTAATCATTTCTGGACAACAAAAGAGGCAGGAGCAGTAAAGAAAAAAAAAAAAACAGAAGAGAAGAAGAAGAAGAAAATGCTGCACTTTTGGCTCTTCACGAAATTTATGAACAGAAATCACATGCCAGTGTATTGATCTTTGAGTACGCAGACGTCACGGCGACCAGCAGCAGAATAGAGCTCTTTACGGTCAAGCCACAAGAGCCGAGCAAATTGGAAACAATGGAAGACACGAGAAAGAAAAAAACAAACAAACAAACACAAAGAGACACAAACTCACCTTCTTCATCATCTTGTTTTGTTTATGGAAGAACTCCACTTTGATGTCTCCACAAACTGGCAGCGGCTGGGGGAACTCGAAGAACATGTGCTTGTCCTCGCGCCGCGTGTGAGCGGGGTTCGACGTGTGAATCTTCACTTTCAATTGATAGACCACGAACTGGGGATCTGCGAAGGTTACAAGAAGTTGATGTTGCACGGGGGGGGGAGAGAGGAAGGGGGACGGACAGGATTATGAGACGGATGTGGTGTAAATTCATTAAATAAATTAAAAGAAGCACACACACACACACACACAAAAAAACAAGGGGTAAGTGGAGTGACAAAAAAAAAGGGAGATGGGAGTGAATTCAAAGAGCCAGACAGGAAACACGTGTTATTACACAAGAAACTGGTTAAATAACAGCAACACAACATTTAAATTATAGAGCAGAAATGGGGAGGAGAGATAGATGGCAAGATGTGACACCCAAAGAGACCCAGAACCAGAGACACAGGACCCTATTCTGACAGTTTGGTGTTGGACCAGCGCAATAATGTTGCACATAATACAAGAAGTTGAATCCATCCTCCTTCTTGTCAGGGTGGGGGGGGGGGTTGTGTTGTGTTGGGAGGTGACTTCATTATGCCTGCAAGCTAAGTCCTATCCTGCTCGGCAACATGTCTACTACCTCAGCCTTGCTCCCGCCTGGTGGATCTCTGGGGCCCCATTTCAAAAAAAGCAAATGAGTGAAATGACAATAATGGATAAAAGGCTCATTTACCCCAGTGCCAATTCCCTTTCTTGAAGCCCTGAGGGATCGGCTCGCTCCTGTTTTTAACTGTACTGTCCCCTTAGAGAGAGAGAGAAGGAGATGGTCACACACACAGGGCCCAGGCTGGCCCGTCAGGGCAAACACAAGACCGCTAACACAAATATTTACAGGTATTTTGCATCCACATAGCTTTCTCTTACAAACAACATACAGTATGCGTGTGGGTTTTGGTTTCGTTTTGTAAAAAAACGTGGAGGCGTACATTTTATACATCAGACACGGGACCTGAGGTGTCGGTGTGATGAAAAATAAATAAATAAATACTGGATTTAAAAAAAAAAAAAAAGTGTTTTTTAAATAAAGGCTGAAAACTTGATTGTTTTCAAATCAAAATGTGAAAATGGGACTTGTACTTTACAGTTAATGCCAATTCAAATCCTTAAAGATCCACTGTGTAACATTTAGGAGAGTTTATTGGCTTTTCTACGTATGCAGGGGGCAAGGGCCTTGCTTTACAGACGCAGCCATCTTGATTGTGGTGACATGATTCTACAGTGGCCCAAAGGGACAAACAAGAGCCAGAGTGTGCGTTTGGCATTTTTAAGCGAAAACTTGCTTCACAAAACCCGAAAAACGACATTCTTTCGTCCTATGATTGTTACAATCCACAGTTTCACCAGTTATCACACACTGGAAATCAGTTGATATTTTAAAAAGGCATCTCACGTGGTGATTCACCACATTTAAAACCTATGACAAAGTGAAAAACCTTTTTTAAAAAACAAATTATGGTGAATTAAATCATAATGAAACTATCTGGATAAATGTCACATAATTAAAAAGGTTGATTTCTTTATCTTTGACACAAACTTTGATACACTATATGAAGGTTTCTGTTGTATTGCAAACAGAGAAATCAAATTTTTCAGCCCTAAAAACCAACATTTAAAGTGAAACTATGCTTAGCCGGAGACGTGTTTGTGTAATAAGACGTCAAACTCAGAATAGGGCCTCTTTTTTTAATTAAGAGGGGAGAGTTAATAGGAAAGAATGCTCAATACAGTGAGAGCTTTTCAGTCAGGTGTTAATATGAAAAAGCCAGAGAAAAGAACCAAGAGGAGGTGTCTCTCTCTCTCTTCCACACACACTCTCTCCCCCCGTCTTTCTCTGACCGACAGTTAAAAATGGACAAATTCAGATACTAAAAAAGCACAAAACTGTGTGACTCAGACACATTTGAGCAGAGAGAGAGAGGGTGGGGAAAAAAAACACTGTTTGACTTTGAAGCCTCTGAAGGCTAAAACAGAGCAGTGATGACAAATGAGAACAGTTAACTACATCACATTATATCACCCGTTTTTTTTTTCAAAACAATCAATCTGTCAGAGTGCTTTTGCTCCTTAAATACCAACGCACCGGCGTGCGATGTCGTCAGTTTAAAGTTAAGAAGCGCAGATTGACGTTTTGCAACTTTTTCATGGATTACAAAAACGATCGGTTGTAGCAGGCAGCGTTATAAAGTACAGATAAAAATAAATAAATAAATAAATAAATAAATAAATAAATAAAAGGTATTATGTATGTTTTTGGCTTTTATGCATTAAAACGTGTATTCTTCGTCCACCTGCTGTGTGTCTGTGTCACTCCGACACCGTTTGCACAACACACACATTTTACAATAATGTCACAACATTCAGGCTCCAAGCAAACATGCAGTGAGCCACAGTGACTCGATACACAACAATCATTCACCAAATTATGTAGTTCCTTTAGTTCACCTTTAATAAATTTCTGGCTGTGTGTGAATTAAGTAGACACTGATGAAGCTTCTACTGAGATCATGTGTCCTGACTGTAAAAAAGAAAATAACCTCAAAAGCAGCGGTTCTCAAACTTTTTAGACCACTTGAGAAAATATTGAGCTCTTAAAGTGACACCACTATCAGTAACATTAAAATACATCCTCCT
Source organism: Solea senegalensis (assembly GCF_019176455.1). Taxonomy (NCBI): domain Eukaryota; kingdom Metazoa; phylum Chordata; class Actinopteri; order Pleuronectiformes; family Soleidae; genus Solea; species Solea senegalensis. Next base: position 3,011,974 of record NC_058035.1, on the reverse strand, counting down.
CCTCATCACATATACTTCACACACAAGTACAGTGACATTAGATTAAGATGGAGTGAGAGATCAGGTGACTCCAATTGTTAATATTTAAATGTTTTGGTATTCGTTTAATTTTATACACACTCTGATCACATAGCATTTCTGATTAAGTACCACCAGAGGAAGCCTGCGTACCCCTGGTGGTACACGTACCACAGTTTGAGAACCAGGGCTGTAGTGTAAATTAATAATTGAACTTAGTCCAATAAATAAATACCTAAAACAATTCACTTGGTTTAAAAGGTTCTGCTCTTGGATTTGTTTTCATTCAGTGACAAATAAATAAATTTTTTATTGTTGCTTATTTCTTTACCTTAGTGAAGTTTAATTTTACCTGTCCTACAAAAATAAACTTTAATTTGCAACACCAAAAATAAGATATGACCAATAAGAAGCTGCTCTTCAAACCTGAATGTTAAAATCGTGGCTTAAGTGCAGCGTGGGTGAGGAACTGTAATGTACATCACGTCCACGGCTCTGGTTTGCTGCTGCTGCAGCAGCAACAGCAACGTGCACATACACACACACACACACACACACGCACGCATGCATACATGCCTGCCTACGCCCTGGTGTGGAGTGAAAGTTGAACATGAGTGTGACTCACTGCAGGTGCCCCCACTGAACATGGGGAGAGTCTCGAACACCATTTTGTGGAAGAGCAGCGCCACCGGCTTGTAGTCGAGCTGGTTCTTCAGTAGGTAGCTGTAATAGTAGACGTAGCGGCGCTGGCTCGGGATTGTTACTCCCTGCAACAACGACGACAACAAAAAAGATGTTAGCGAACGCGAAATGTCGTCATCTCTTCTGTGAGGGTTCAAGTGTTAGCACCTTTAAGTGGAATAGACCGTCGTGATGATCAGTCATAGAAAAAATCGGACATTTCCAGCAACAAGATTTTCTGACAGTAAACAGACACAATGATGACTCCAGAGCATAAGCAGCAAATAGGACTGCAACAATTAATCAGCAACTGGTAAACACACAAAACTAGCTCTGATTATTCAGCTGCCTAAATAAGAATATTATCTTTTGCTCAAATATAACAGAAATGTCTATACAACTGAATTATTATTATTATTATTTTGGTTTGTGGACAAAAAAAAAAAGACATCTGGGAACATTTACAGGTATGATCACCCTTTTTCTCTGCAGGACTGAACTATTGTTTTCAAAATGCAATCCATAACAATTTAATGGTTTAGTTTTGATGCCAATTTAAAAAATGCCACAAATGCATATCATGAGATCTCATCCTTGTAGAGGTGTAGTATTTGCTCCATGTTTGAAAAAATATAACAATAAATACAGTATCATGCTTAAGCTTGCATTCAATAACTCATAACTCCAGTTGCAGTTGTGTGTGAGGAAAAGCATGATTAAAACATTTCACCTGAATCATTCAGCTCTTGTTCGTTCACTTTTGACTTTTTTTTTTTTTAACATGAAACCTTCTGGTTTCTTTGCTCTATGGACAGCAAAATGAAGATATTTGGTTTGTGGGCAACACATTTGAGGGAAATCTTCATTCTGAGGTTTAGAAAACATGCTTTCTCACACATTTCTGACATTGTATGTACTAAATAAATTCATAGATTAAGAAAATAAATGAGGTGGTCTGTAGCAAAGACACTGTACCTTCTTGTCCCTTGTCCTGACTTCGCCGTAGAAGTCAAGGGCTTCTTGGGCCTCCTGGAATTTGCCACGGTGGAGGAGATAGGCGCAGATCATGACTCCTGTTCGGCCTTTCCCGGCCTTACAGTGGATGGCTGCCACGTGATTGTCGTCCTCACTGAGCCACAGGTCCAGGTCTTCACAAAACGGCTTTATTAGCTCCAGCTGAGGAGGGTTGTGGTCTTCAAAAGGGTACTGTGCAACTGATGTGTGACGGGACGCAGGTCCACACAGAGATGTGACGACAGAGGGAGGGAAGAACACGGCGGCAGAGAAGTTAGACGAGACATTTTTAGACAGAGTATGTAAGTAAAAAAAAGAGAGAAAAAAACGCAGCCTACCTCTGCAGTTAAATTTGGTAGCATCGTAGTGTCTTTCTGCACAGCTGAAATGGAAAGAACAAAACGCAGTGAGTGATCAAATACAGGAAGTTCAGTGAGTAAACAATGAGAAGTTCAGGTGTGCACACTTACAGGTTGTAGATTTTATAATGGTTTTTATGCTTTGAATCCAAAAACCTGAGAAAACAGAACCACAGAGAACATTTAGTTATCAAACCCATGAAAGGTCATCGAGCAAAAATCATTTTCTATAATGGTAAAGTGTCTTTCTCTTCTGTTTTTCCCCGTGACCACAAAGCAGAAGCAGAACTCACCGTACTACATCGTCTATATTGTTTCTGTACACGCCTTCAAGTCTCTCTGCTGGAAAGCCCATAGCAATGATGTTTGGGTAGATATCTGTTCAGACAGGAGGGGGTCAAGGAAATGTGTGCATGGAGATTAAGCCTTTACAAAACAGAGAGGGTGAAGGTGCTGCGGAGCCCAAACACCACACAGAGCATTTTAATGGTGCATTCTGAGAGTTTAGAATCCAGAAAAAGACGTTTTATTTCCAATAATATTCTATTTTTGTAAATTTCATACCATCAACATCTTCAGATTATTATTTAACAAAGATAATAAACGTCTAGAAGGCTGGGAAAAAGACACCAAACATTGGCCACTGGCTGCTCTGTTTTCTTAAGATTGGTATTGGCCAAAGAAAAGCACATATCGGCCAGACACTAGTTATTGTATCTGTAAGGCTACTATAAACAAAATAAAACTGATTATTCCAGTGTCTGTTCAATGCATAGTATGGAAGAGCATGAAGATTAGATTTTTTGATTATTCATTTAATTAAAAAAAGTCGATCCGTGAATGTGACCATTTGTAATTATGTTTGGTCAGAAGGGTACCAGGGTCTTTGAACGCATCTTGTTAGCTGCTCTTCTTAGCTCAACATGCTGCGTTACATTCACTAGCTTGCATGCACTGGAGAAGCATTTTGGCTTAGAAGGGATAGCATCGCTACTTATTCACAAAGTTACAGCACAAATACAAGAATGACGAGATGAGCAGCAGAGCATGGAAAAGTTTCAGCCAATGTCAATAGGAGGTGTGCTGGTCAGTCTGTGTGTGTGTGTGTGTGTGTGTGTGTGTGTGTGTGTTGTGACAGATGGCCTTGACAGTGAGAAGCGGGCAGAGAGGACGGGAGTTAACAGCGCTCCTGCTCGAGCCAGGCCCACATGTGCCTCCACAGGGAGAGAGAGTCTCCGCTCCCTGACCCGCGTGTATTTTTAGAGCCCAAAGTTATATTGGGACAATCGCAAATGTTCGGCTTATCTCTTTCAGGCTGAGCCAGACCAATCTGAATATCTCGGCAATCGAGCGCAGGCGACACAGAGACAGATACACGGACAGAAAAAAAAAATATATATATATATATATATGTATAAATAAATAAATAAAACATCAAACAAGAATCCTTTGTGTCACAATTTGCACGTATGCCAGTTTGAGTAGCATTCAGCAGTGGGCAGGACTAGGATTAATCGATTAGTTATTTGGTCCATAACAGTGTTTCTAAAAAAACATCAAAATGATGTTCTCAAATGTCCCGTTTTGTCTGCAAACTAAAACGATTTTATCTTAATGATTTCTTTGTTCTATGGAGCAAAAAAAAACAAACAGAAAATACTCACTTTTCAAAAGGAGTTGAAACATGAAAGACCTTGCTTTAAATCAACAATTAATTTCGTGACTGGTTAAAAATCGATTAGGTGTTGCAGCCCTAGACCAGACTAGAAGTGCATATTGGTTAAAGTAATCATTTGGTGTTCTTATTATGGATTAATTCAACACGAGGCTTGTTTTTACAATGCTGCATAAAACCATCTAAAGACAAGAATAAAGGTTAGGTTTATTTTGACGAGTTGCGTAGTTACGTTGACTAAAACGTTTCCACATACACTTTTCCATTTCGGTTTCATGATGAAATCATCAGCTACAACTTATAGGGGAAAACCCACGTGCGTCACATAGATGGACTTTAACCATCAAATGGAGGTAAAGATAAGAATTCCCATGATTCCACACTGCTTCCCCGATGTCATTAAACTCTGTCCTTTGTTATTGTTTTTAACTGAGACTAACGAAAATAAATACTGTGCTTTTAAAACATGTTTCTTTGATCCTCCATGAAGGACGGTTCAATAAATATCTGGTAAAATCTGAGAATTATCTTGAGTTTTGGTAAAAAATGAACACAATTTTACCATTTTCTGGACCAAATAACTGATAAGATTAATTGAGCAAATATGTGACGGATTAATCAACTTGAGAAGAAACCAAAAACCTCAATTCTCCACAGGGTTAGTACAGTCCCCTCTATCTCTCAAGGTTAAAAACCAATTCATTCCTTCTGTGAGCCACAACCAAACAAACAGAGAATATCAGAACCACCTTGTGTCAGGTAATAATGAAACTAATGGTTAGTTGCAGCTCCAGACAAGATGCGTAAGAAACCAAACGCACCAGATTCCAGCAGGAGTCTGCTCATGCATCTTTACCTCGTGTGAGTTTACACTTGTCTTACATCAAACCTGGCTCCACTATTCAGAGCAAGAACAGTGGTGGAAAACTTTGTGGGCCAATTATATAGTGACAGACATTCATTTTTTATTTTTTTTTTAAATTTAAAACACAAAGAAACAAATGACTGAGTTTGTGCTCGACGCCTACCTGGCGCTGACAAGTCTGCAAGGTTTTCAAACTTAAACCACAGACTAAAGGGCAACCTTTGCGAACACTTCCTGTACCACGGTGTCAAAAATAGACGGGTTGAATATGTCAAACTGGACGTTTCTGCTTCACTTTGTGAAGACATTTTCTTCAGAGTCAAATCACTTTTAAACTGGTTAGAAAAATTCGACACATCCATCTGACAAGTGAGAATGAGAGAGACTAGCTCTACACAAGAATAAGCTTTTTAAGGACAATGCACTGACTTCCATTCATTTGAAAAGCCCAAAAAAAGCCTCGTCGCCAGCCCTAACTTAACCACTTCCTCAGAAATTAGGTACTACTGGTCCTGACAAGGTCAGTGTCTATGACAGAAAATGTCCTAAAAAGTCTACACACACACACACACACACACACACACTTCGTCATTCGATCAGTTGATCTGCTAGCAAGTAGGGCTGCAACGAACGATTATTTTCATAATTGATTAATATGGCGAATATTTTCTCGATTCATTGATTACTAGTTTGGTCCATAAAATTGGGTTTTGCCAATGATGATGTTCTCAAATGTCTGAATATGTGAAAGTTTAAAGATTATCACAACAGGTGAAAATTAATGTCGTAATAGATTGATTGAATAATCAGTGCAGCCCTACTAGCAACGGAAAAAAATCCGTCAACTGTATGACAACGGACAAACACATACAAAAGGACTATTTTCAAACATGGTTGTAGGATGAACTTCAGTACAGGATTCCTCTGGTGACCCCTCCCTTCCTCAGACACACCAGGGAACTACGGTGGCCTTCGCATACCAGAAAGGATGTCGTTCTTCGATGTTTTTGTAGTTAAGCTACCATTTCAAAAACCCTAAACACATACTCTGGCCAGCAAGCACTTACCAAAAGTCAGATTCTAAGGCAATACCTCTTTTTCACGTCATACAAGACACCGGAAGCTCAAGTTTCTCCTGATATCAGTTCAATGCAGCTAAGATTTACAAACACATTTGTGCTGATGCATTGCATTAACATAAACGGTGCAGCTAATATCCTGTTTCCATAAATAATAAACGTAGAGCCCACAATATGACTCAGGTTAAATGCTGCTGCTGCTTTTAAATCATTGTATAAAGTATATTTTGGGACATTTACTTCTGACCCACTGATTTTCATCAGCTCCGGACAAATACCCTCCTGAATACGACACACTTTCTCTTTAAAACCGCTTCATAAAGCTGAAACACAGCAATACAACAAGCCCAACAGCAAATCTATGCCATTATTTGCATACTGCTGAGCTTCCTTCCCCGTAGCTCACACCACTGTTGCCTATCTGTACACACGGTGCCGTAATCACTTCCATTAATGCCTCAAAGACCTAATTTAGAGCCAAACACAGGTTTTCTGTGCGACGTAATGGGCCAATCTAACCCTTGGACCTGCTGGCAACGTGATCCCAGTCAGACTGCTCTAAAGTGTTTTTAAAAAGCTTCAGAGCTCCCAGGAGAACCTCGATACAGAGCGTGGGGGGCTTGGTCTCTGCAGCTGGGAGGAAACACACATGCGGGACCCCCGACGGAAGCTCCAAGTAGGAGGGGGGGAAAGAAGAAAAAAAAAAGGAAAATCTGCTGTTTCGGGCACGCCTTTTTCTTTAAAGCTAGCCTTGAATCAGCTCGATGCATATAAGCCAAATCCATGACTGAGAACGAGAGAGAGAGAGAGGAAAAGGGAGAGTGGGAACTGGCCAGTGCTGAGTGAGGAGGGGGTGGAGAGGACAGGAAAGGAGGAGAGCAGTGAAATAAGGGGGTAAAGCAGAGGGAGGGAGAATTAGAGTGGGAGTAGTAAAAAAAAAAAGAGAGAAAAGGAGAGGTGGTGGGTTGAGAGAGAGAGAGAGAGAGCGCGAGAGGGAGAGAGAGAGAATGAGCTCTCAGACAGCAGCACTGATATAAGATCACTGGCAACTCTATTTTAAGGGCAATTCCCAGAACTGTGATACTGCATTACATAACAGCAGAGAGTCCATATTGTTATAAGACTATGCCAAAAAACATAATAAAGACAATCTAACCTCATGTGAATGAGACGAGACTGTGACAGAATAAAATATGGCACTTCTTTTTTCTTCATTTTCTTTTTTAAGTGGTGTGACCCCTTTAACATCTGCACACCACAAAAGGCTGCCACTTACAGACAAGACGCAAGCTTTTTTACCACATGATAACACCACGAGAGAACACCTGATCAGGCGCCGCTGTGATGTGCACGCTGCATTGTCTGCACTCACACTTGCATCATAGATCACAGGTCTGTTCAATATGTTTCTATTTCAGGTGGTCCCGTATTGAATCATTGTAACTCACTCGTCTCCTACTGCCTAAACATTTCCATTCTTAGAAGAAAAGACAACACAACCGGGGCAAATCCAGGCCGTTTTAAACTTTTATACCAGCTGTATGCTTGTTCTTGAGTTGTTCATTATTCATCACACATTTTCTGAGCTGTCCAACACACAGTCCACACATTCGACAAATCAAAACCAAACATTACTTTTATCTAAGACGCCACAGGCATAAATATTATAAAAAGGTTACTAACAACTGATCAAATATGAAACTCGTGACTACAAGGGCTGACATCCTGACACAAAATCAAGTGCACAACCACCACAAACATCAACCACAGTCTCATCACTGGTACCAAAAGGTTTTTAGCATTTAGTTGGCCATGGTCAACATCAGCTGCTCATCTAGTTTATCTGCAGCCAAATTTGTACAAGCACCAGGGAACCAGGTCAACGACTACCAGTGGTAATAGAGGAGATACAAGGCCTTGAAGCAGAGATATTCAAATGGTTTAAATAAAGGAGTACAAATGAATCAGATTTTTCAAAGGCATGTCAGAAATCACCTGTTTACAAATAAAATGCATCACAAATTTCTAAAAATTCTGTGAAAGAAAGTGTATTTTTTGTTTTTATCTAGTGGTGTTAAGTGAATATTGGGAGTTTGTACATGCCGTAACAGACCTTGACGATGCGAGTAAAAAAAGAACAAAAAACCAGTAGCTGTTGGTTCACGGGCACATTTCATTTGCTTACATCGGTCATCATAATTAATTTTTGATTCTTGCACAATATCGAGGAATGTCGTAGTTTCCTCGTAAGTCCACGCATAGCAACTCCCGTATGCAATTTTTACAGTGACCTGCCGTAATACTTGAGTCACGTGAGTGATCTGTTACCGCTTTTTTAACAATATCTTTTATCATTGCGCACAATCACATTATATTCTTTCACCTATCTCAGATGTATACACCTTTTCTCAATATTAATTTTCTGTGTTTCCATTTAAGTTTTTTCAAATGCAAACAGAAAATGCGACTTAAAAGCATGCAGATGTAAACTCTGTGGGTTTAGCTGCTTTCACACTTAAGTCCCCAATAAACCTGACCTTCAACATTGGGGCTGCAACAATTATTTGATTAATTGATTACTAAAATAACTGGCAACTACTTTGATAGATGATCGATTCGGTTTTTGTTTTTTTTTGTTTTTTTTTAAATAATTAAAAGTTTGTCAGATTTCTCAGCTTTTTAAATGTGTTTACTTTATGGTTTCTTTGCTCTGTTTGACAGAAATCCTTAACACTGAAAGATTTCAGTCTGTGGACACAAAACAAGACACTCTATTCCATACAACCTAGTTATACACTTATCTGTCACATTTGATACAAATATCTAATCAGGCATGTAGAGGTGGTCAAGAAGACTTGCAGAGCGTCAGCATGGAAAAGCAAGGTGACATAAGTTACTTGAAATGTGAATTTTTGCTAGTAAAAGAGGTGCTTGTCTGAGAATGAAAAAATATTACCATCTACAGGTATTACCACGCACAACTATCTCAAGGGTTCACAGGTAATAGTTAAATTAAATAAGAAAATTAGTAAACATCAAATGAGTTGCAGTTTTTGGGGGCGTTTTTTTTAAACGATAGGAAGGCAAATAACCATTCATTACAACCAAGCTTCGTAGAAAGCCATCTCTAAACCATGAAGCAGCTGAGCTACAGCAGCAGAAGACCACACTGAGTGCCACTCCTGCCACTTTATTAGGTGTCCTTTGTACCTAATAAAGTGGCCAATGTGTATATAGCCTATTTGCTATGTACTATATGTATGCATGTGTGTGTATGTATATATATATATATATATATATATATATATATACACACACACACACACATATATACACACACACATACACACACGAGTACATAATTATTTCGTCATACATACTAGACAAGCTCTACCTGTGTTCAACCGACAACTCATTTAAAAATCTAAAACATATCTACATTTAAAGCAACATCTACGGGCTAAACGCAGTGTCGTGTTGAGACTGCACGGCGTGTTTGGACGCTCTTGTGCCGCTGTAACATGACGGTGACATGTCTGCGCGCTGCTTTGACAGATCCACCATCTTTCAAACATGCTGGCTGACAGCGGAGCTGCTGCTGCTGCTGCTGCTGCTGTCTGAGCAGCTAGCCTGCGAGCTAAGTAGCAGCGGCAGCAGCAACGGCTAACACCCTCACCATCTATGCTTCCAGAGCTCCTCACACATTAATGCACTTACTACCGCGTTACAAACCGGTGTCCGGGGTTTGCTGTGAAAACAGGGAACACATGGAAAGGATACAGGTTAAGTCCAGGTCGAAGCCGTCCTCTTGATATCTCCTTTTGTTCCGGCTGACCATTTCTTTTATAATCGCAGCCATTGTAGCAGGTGACAGGAGTCTATATGGGGGTAATAATGAAAATGGGGCTTTTATGTCTTCTAGCACTGGCTGTGCGGACGTGTCCGTCGCAGTTAACAGTGACAGTCTTTGCCTCTTTGTCCCAGGTCCCTGCAGAGACGTGCTAGCCCGCACAAGTAGCCGTGGCCGTGGGTCGGATTAGACAGGCTTCCTCTGGATCATAAAGACGGGCCTCGCTCTGCTCCTCCGCGCAGGCCCGACTTTTCCAATCCTGCGATTCGTCTTGCAAACGCGCCCGATTTAAATACATGCAGTTGTCCTCGGGTGAACCTCATAAGGTGTCGAAAACGATTAAAAAATATATCCGACTGGCTCAGTGGCAGCAGCCGCCGCGGCCGCTTTTGACAGCGAGGGAGAACGGACTCACCGGTTCCCGAAGCCTGGATCCCAGAGCGAGAGAGAGAGCGAGCTAGCCTCGCTAGCTAGCTAGCGCAGCAGCTAGCCAGCTAGCAACAATAGCTAACACTGCCTCCTTTTTTTCTTAACGCCGAGAGCCTTCTAACGATTCAACATTGTCATCGACTGATTGCCAAAAAACACACGCGGAAATAAAGTGACAGGCTCCACCTTGAATGTATATAGAATCTACAACGCTCGGGAATCGGCGGGGATTGGTTTGACAGCTCGGTCCCGGGGAATCATCTTCTTTTCTCGCAGCTCTCGCTCCAGCTGAACTCTCAGGCTCCCATCATGGCCTCCACCGAGGGAAAAAAAGAAGGTAGAGCAGGCTGGGATTTTAGATGAAATATCCCTCCGCCTTTCACCACATAGTCCCACACAGTCATTTAAAAAAAGACACACACAAAAAATAGACACATGTAGTATCAATACACGTGTTTCGTCAAGTAAAATTAGACACACGTTATCACCATTGTATTTACGCATATATTCGATTTAAAGCCACCTGTGCCCGAAAACGCTACACTCGAGTTATTTTGTGGTCCCGGCGGAAGGACACAGCGAGTCCGCTCGCGACGCTCCCTTCTGTCAAAGTGATCACGTGTGGTTGTAATTAGGGAAGTTTCCAACAAAATGTCACTTTTCGCGGCTTCAACTGTCATTTAAGGCTGTCGCTGAGCTCACCTCGCTCCAGAACACGTTTATTACACTGAGAATGAAATATTTATATGGTAAACAATTAAATATGAATGTAAAAAATGCTGTTAACTGCACAGTCAGTTAACTGTTTTATTCCCTTAACCCCTATAATCCTTATAAACCTTTTTTTGTTGTTGCTTTTTGTACTTTAATCTTTTTATTCTCTCTTACTTGCTTGTTTTTTGTTCTCTTTTGTGTTTATTTACTTTGACATTTGGTGTTTATGTTTGCTGTTCTGTTTTGCTTAGTCTGTCAAAGCACTTCGTAAACATAGGTTTGTGTATAAAAACTATTATTATTATTAGTATTATGATTATTATTTTGTAATGGTACCACAGTAAAACTTATAAGAAAAAAACTAGGTTTCTGAAATTAATGAAGCATGCAAGCGTACGTCTACTAATGATTTGTAAACACATACAAGTCTAAAAGGGTTGAGAATAAAACTAAAAATAAATCTAAATGTAACTATCACATCCTAATTCACAGTATACATAGTGACAGGAGCTACTTTGTGCTTATACTCTGACAATTATTTACCGATTTATTCCTGTAACACGTCATATTTAAAAGGAATTTTTATAATAGATCCATGTTTAATTTTCATAGTAAACCAGTAGATAATGTGATTTTTGTGCCTTAGTACATGACATGTTATGGGGTGTAACAACAGTTTTAGATTATATTCAAGAAGATTAAGCCAGCAGGAGAGAATATTGGTCATTTCTAATGGATGTGACATACTGCACGTACAGTAGTTACAGATCTTATAAAGCAGCGATGGTACAGTTAATCAGATTAAAATGGGGGTTAACTGGAGCATCACAGATTAAATGATCTGATCCCACGTAAAGGTTAATTAAGAATCTGCTTCTTTATAAAGGACAGGTAGTCCTTACTAAGGACCACTCATCCCATAACAACGTAAGCCCTTAATACGTAATGACTGGCAAAAATTAATCAGTGTTTTAAGTTCATCCAACCACCTCTTAAATGTAATTTGAAAAGCACCTGAAGATTTTAATCTGTGATTAAAGACGGTAAAACCAGTTCAGAGCCAAAACTCACCACTGTTAACTACTACTTAAACAAGTCTACTTAACAATTAAAGGGGCTAGAAACTTAGGTCTGATCTCAGTTTGATCCACATAGTAAGTATAAATAAAGATGTTAAACAATATTTTAAGGCATTTAAGTAAAGACGTTTGAGTTAAGTGTAAATAAAGACACATATTCAACGACATTTTAAAACATTCAAGTGAAACTAAGACGTTAAGTGTAAATATGATTTCAAGGCATTTGAGGGAAAATCAAGAAACTAAGTGTAAATAAAGATATTTGACAAGGCATTTGAGGGGAAAACTGAGACATGTGTCAATAAATATGTAAATCTAAATGTTTAAGGCATTTGGGAGAAAGTTAAAGCCTTTGGTGTCGATAAGAAAAAATTAGACATTAAAGATGCTTAACTCACTTTTAGGGCCTTTGAGGGAATTCTAACACATTCGGCGTGAACAACATTTGAAGGCATTTGAAAGAAGTGTACATTAAGTGTAAATTAAGATCTTGAACAACATTTTTAAAGCATTTGTGCGAAAACATGTTCAAAAACTAAAGACAAACCTCATTATTTCTCAACCAAGTCTTCTGTCAAATGAATATACAGTAAATTTTGACCTGTTTTCTTAAGAAATGTTAGATTAAAGTGCGGGAAACCTTTATTACTTGACCTCAGTGAGTGAATTTATCACATTAGGTGCAGTTATCATGACTAAATCATGTAAAAAATTAAGCAGGATGTGCCTTTAAACATGACTTTAGACTCAAAGTAGTTACTTTTTGTGACCACTTACCGCCAACAGAGGGCAGCATTGCACTTTTGCCTTAGCAGAGCCCTCAGAGTGTCACACTGCAAACTTTAACCCCTGACTTTGATCACTGTGCACCCTGCACAGACTGCGGTTATGTTTCACAACCAGTAGAGAACAGATAAAAATGAGGACAGTGAAAACAATCATTTATAACTAAAATTTCCAACTTTATTATCCTAAGACTTCTTTTCTACATGAATGCACACACACCCCACCTTTAAAACACGACATGAATGTGAAATCTGAGGCACTTTTTCAGGGCAAAACAAAACCTTCCACGACGGAGACATTCAACAATTTCCTCATTTGTGTAAAACGTTGACATTTTTGAGAGAGAAAGGCACTTATTTCATATTTCCTATGTACAAACAAAGTTATGTGTCGCATCCTTTCACACAGTGACATGAAATGTTAACCGCGATGAGCTTGTTAACGTCCACACCCGCGAGAGCGTGTTTTAAAACCTCCGCGTAACTCTTCCACACGCGCTCCTTCACTTCTGCGTGTTTATGTTATTTGATTTAAGTTTCCTTGGGATGAGTTTTCCTAAAACCTCAACTAAAAATAAAATAAAAAAAAAAAGTTATTTATTAAAATACATACATATATATATTTTTAAGTTAATTATCATATAAAAATACAATCGGGTTATAAAATCAAGTAGATTTAAAGCAGTGTACAAATGTAATGCTTTAAGGGAAGATACCCATCCCAGACAGAATTCATTATCATTCAGTATTATCATTATTATTATTATTATTTATTTATTCATATCAATCTAAATTCTCCACTCTACATAAACATTTCATTTAGTTTAGGATAATGTAATGTCTAATAAATCCCCTTTTAAAAACTAACCATATGGTTTTGTTTACTGACAGGTTAGGATTATTATTATTGGTCCTTTTGTAGAGAACTGTAGTATTCCACCAACACCTTCCAGGCTTTGGGGGCCATGAAGCCGTCGGGAGGGTTCGTTCCGCTCCGGGCCATGTTCCTCATCTTGGTTCCAGAGATGAATTCGAACTCGGCGTGTCTGCGAGGCAAGGCGGGATGAAGAGAGAAGGGTCACATGTTGTTGTGGCGCTTTGGAAAACTACTAAACATAATTTGACAACCATTTTCTGACTGGAAATCGAGGTTTGCGACACGTTCTACACGGCTCACTCCCTGCACCAAACCACAGAGAAAATCAGCGATTTTACAATGATGCACACAGGGGGTTTTTCATCCACTGCTGCCTCCTTCAGTGAGTTTAAATGTGTTATTTTGTGAATTAGGAGTTTGAAAGTCTTTGTTCAGATTAACCTCAATGACACAAATTGACCACACGAGGCAGCAAGAGACCAGCAGCTCCTGGATTCCCACAGGTTAAAAATGTTGGTTTTCTCTATGGACTTTGGTATAGGAGACTATATCTTCTTTAGATTAGGTGAACCTTTTTGTTATGTGACTAAAATCTGTTTTTCTCCTGATGGCAAACGCGTTTTCATTGAGACAGAGCATCTGTGTCTCGAGCTCAGAGGTCTCAAACCACATGCAGCCCACCAGTCAATTTCATGCGGCCCGCCACTTAATAACAAGTTATAATGAGTTATTTCTGTATGTTTCTTTCGATTAATAGATTCAGTTTGTATATATTTTGTTTATATTGTGAAAATTGTGTAAAACAAACACTTTTAGCTTGAAGGTTTGTGTAATATCTTTTTGTCTTTTTCTCAAAAGGTTAACTAGACACACATTTGAGGTTATGCTGGTTCTAGACATCTCTTAAACCACAAACGTGTTTATGAGAATCTCATGTGAAGCTGCACCAGGATTTTCGGGTTTTCAACCCAAGTTTTCTGCAAACCTACCATGTGTACACCTCATGTACACATCATCACTCACCGCTCTTTGTCGTAAAAGTCCATCGCCTTCTTATCCTTGTTGTAGGCGGCTACCCTGAAGGGGATGATCTCCACAGAAGTGAGGCCCGGGGCCATGGTGAGGACTTTGCCTCCATGAGTGGGTTCATACAGGTCCTGTTTCGTCTCTGGGTGAGGCATACCAGCAGGGTCCCGGCCCACGATGTAGAAGTTTGCTCCAGCGATCATCCTGGCTCTGCAGTGCCACTGGACCTGTTGAGAAAAGGGGGAAAACATGCAGATTAAAGCCGTGTTTTCATCGAGTTTGAACGGCCTCTACCGCTCCATTTTTTGGCACCCTTCCCATGAGGTACCAGAGTAAAAAACTCGTTTGTTGGCCCACACTGTTACTGTACTGTGCCAAACCGGATCATGATGGAAGTACAGCAGAACAGTCAGTCAAATACATATATCACGAGTAAGCTGTCTCCTTCTTCTTCAATGGGGTTTAACGGCAACTTGTAACCATGACGCTGCATTACTGCCATCTTAAATAAAGTAGTCCTTCATCAGTCAAGCTCCAATCCTTTATTTTTTTGACCTTGTGAGGACTCAAACCAGCAACCCTCCAGTTACAAGCCAAGTTCCCTT
Source organism: Solea senegalensis (assembly GCF_019176455.1). Lineage (NCBI taxonomy): Eukaryota > Metazoa > Chordata > Actinopteri > Pleuronectiformes > Soleidae > Solea > Solea senegalensis. The sequence continues at coordinate 2,996,918 of NC_058035.1, read as the reverse complement.
TCCACTCGGCCAAAGTTAACCCCCTCGTAAATGCCGAAACCCGGGATTGAACCAGGGACATTCAGATCTTCAGTCTGACGCTCTCCCAACTGAGCTATTTCGGCATTTTTATTGAATTTTTTTCTTCTATGATTACAAAAAAACAACCTCATATTCTTCCTCCTCTCCTTGAGGAAACTACTCTCAACCAATTAATGCTCCATTAATTCACATACACATAATTCCCCACAGATGATTTGGTTGGTTGTAAACGTTCCCCTCACACTCACCTCTGTAGGTCCGGCATACATCATCGGCGAGGGGAAGATGGCAACGATGGTGGACGCCGGGTCCAGGACGCCCTCCTCCAGGACGGCGTCGTGCTGCTTCATCCGCCAGTCCAGCGGCACGTCGTCGTCCTTGGTCCAGCCGCCGAGCGGGTGCAGCAGGAGCACGGGGTTCTTGTAGCCTCGATCCAGCAGGCGGCGCTTGGTGTCCTGCATCAGCAGAGCGTGGCCGTTGTGCACCGGGTTTCGCAGCTGGAATGCAAATATGGCATCTGTGGCGAAGAAGAAGAAGAAGAAGCGGAGAATGTTAGAGCAGCATGTTGACGTGCATGCAGTGATTAACATATGGGAAGGATTTAGTCGTCACAGCAAACGTCATGCCTTTTACAGATCTGGCATCAGTGTTGAGCTATAGCTGTCTCATTTCTTATCGAAACGACATCAAAGTCGGCCCTTGACACACTGGTGACCGCACCGCGGAACGCGCCAAGTTTGAAGCCTGTCAAGCAAACCATTGGACACTTATTTGATTAAAAGTCAGACCGCCATGCCTTGCATTTATAGATAGATTCGGACACTGAACATTCATATTTTGAGCAGTTTCAAAGGTTTTAACCACTTGGCATCTGTTAATGTTGCATTAAACACCCTTCTTTAACATGTAATCATCTATTTATTCTTGGATTTCTTTCGCAGGTAATAACTTTAATTATTTAATTAAGTAATTATTGGTCTGAAATTCAGTTGATTTATGTGTGATATGGAGCAAGAAATGAGAACATGTTCACATTTAAGAATACAGAGTTGACAGTTGAAGATTAATTTGGCGTAATTGATTAATATATGAATCATTGCCACTCTGGTAGATGATTAATAGTTTTTACACACAGTTTCCAGGTAAGAAGTCATTATTTCCTTTGTAAGTAAAGCCTGTGTGTGCAACATAAAGGGAGGATGAAAGTCTACTTTACACCATCGTAAATAAACACTGATTCTGTGAAAACAGTATAATATTATTATTTATTACACTAGTACACCGTTATTACCTGGGAATATGTCAGAAATGAGACATTACAAACATAATAAGGGATTTATAATCATACTCTCCATTAGTGAGTGATTTCCTGACAGAATTAAAAGTATTAACATGTGTTTATCATCTAACTAACTGTAAAAAAAACCTATGGAAAAGTTGTCAGCGAGCCCTGAGGAAACATCAGTGATAGCTGTCAGTTTGCTGCATTATCTAACATGCATTCAACTACAGTGGCGGCAGCAGCAGCAGCAGCTTTAGGGAACAAATGCTCGTGGGTGTGGGACGCAGGCGGCTCGGGGAGAATAAACAGACGCTAACTGACATTTTTTTCTTCATGTGGTTTTGTGTGTTTTATCGTTGAACACTGCAAGCCCGGAGCCCGGAGGCACGTCACATTAACATGCCTGGACTAAAAGAACAACAAACACTATAGGAAACCACACAACAGCAAAACTCAAAGTCATGCAGCTTCAAATTTACCATTCTCATTTTTTCATCTGGTGTTTGGTCAAGTTCCTCTGAAAGAAAAACGGTCAAGTGCTAAATACTATTACAATCAAACCTGCTACAGACTTTGAGTAGTTGTGTAATTTTGCGAGCAATAATCCGACTTTCTCACCTGCTTTCATGTCTTTGAACTTCTGCTTGAGCTCCCTCGGCGTGAGGCGATACTGGTCAAGCCCGTCGTTCCACTTGATTCGCTCCAGCACCTGCAGGTCGCCACCCACCAGCCAATCACCTCTCTCCATAACCATCTGCAACGAGGACAGAGAATATCAGATATTGCTCAGTGGAAAAGCAGGCTGTCCGTCAAACAGAGGGACGGGGTTTGATCCCCCAAATTATTTCAGAACTGGCGTGAAACCTGTGCCCTTACCTTGATGTGAGGGTGCTGCGGACAGGTGGTGCCCCACTGTCGGGCACAGCGCTCCTCCTTGCGGTGTGGGTAAAACTCCGGGTTCCTGAGAATAGCCACGCGCAAGCCCTGGTACTCCAGAGCTACAGCCGCACAGCCGTCCAGCTCCTGCTTGACCTCAGCGGTCACGGGCAGCACGATGGGAACAGACAAGTTGATGGCTCCGCCTGAGACAGAAGAGGACGCAGCGAGAGTTAAGACTTTGACTCTTCCCGACGCAACCCTCCCATTCATCCAGGCTTGAGACCGAAACAATCACACCAAGTGTTTGGGTGATACAGGAATGATTTTACCTCTCTTTACCTCTAAAGTTGGAACTTTTTTGCAAAAAGAAATAATTAAAAAGGTGCATTCCAGCTGTAGTCAGAAGTCAGAATGTACAAGTTCCTAGTTCTACAGTCAGTTACTCTGAAAGCCACAAACCCAGACTTTAGACATCTAATATAAATGGAAAGCACCACGAGTGCACATGCACGTAAGGATAGACTGAATGGAGCAGTACATGTTCATCTCTGTGGACACAACACCACACCAGAGAGGTATGACTCAGCCCTAAGTGGTAAGGACGAGGAGTAAAATATGGATTTAGACGCGACAGCGGACAGTGGAGTGGACTCTTACCGTCCAGCAGGTTGTTGAAGTGAAGGACCTGGAGGAACTCCCTCTCCCTCATGAAACCCTTGAGGGGACTCGCCCAGCCCTCAGCCAGGACCTGCACCCACTGTAGATCCAGCTGTGGACGAAGAATAAAACAATGTGGAAACCAGAATCCTGGACGGTTGGGAGAATCAACAGCTTTTCTAATCTCTAGATCTTCAGCGTTCAAACAAACATGCCACTGCGCTGTTTGAACAAGATATCACTGTTGACATTTTTATGATCATAAGAAGTGTCAATATTGTGTTTCTTGTTCTTTATCATTGCGCAAGACGCATACAGTATTATCGGTCTTTTCTGCAGAAATATTGTCCCCGAAACCCGAGCAATGGTTATCTAGTAATGGTGGGAAAGCAGGTAACCCAATCGAAATACAGCTGTTGCTCTGTGGGCCACAAGGAGGTATAGTGGCATTCTACTTTTGGTAGAAATCCTCACAGACTGGAGGCTGATTTGATAAGACGCCAGTGTGAGTGTGTGTGTGTGTTTGCATGGTGGGCTTTTATTGGCGCCCAGGGAAGAAGACAGTGCAGTTCATTAGCACACGGGATGTTTATGGGCTCATCATGAGCCTCTCTCACTGCCATGTTCAGTATCGAACCCCCTCCCCCACCCTCTTCGATTTGCTGTGGGATAAAAAAAAACAGAAGCCTATATTCTGGAGTGGTGGGGTTACCTTGGTGATGCTGATGGTGGGGAGCGTGTTTGCGTCAGCCACAGCGAGCTCGAGCTTGTTCTCGGGAACAAAGAGTTCAGTCACCTCCTCCGTGATCTCATGTGGTACGATGCTCTGCGCACGAAAAGAAGGAAAGGGTAAAAGAAGTGTTAGAAGGAAGCTGAGCGACTCCCAGGTTATCTTTTTGTTTTGACAAGAGGAGAGAAAAATTAGGAAATAAGCAGTTGTGACAGCTAAAGATATCTGATTTACTGTCACGGGTGATGGAGAACAAGTGTCAACTCTTCATGTTACAGAAGATGGAAACCAGGTTATTTTTGGTATGTCCATAAAAAGAAGTATTACAGATGTTTTCTTATCAATCAAGTATGAATTGTAGCACAAATGGTGGTTTTGAGGATCATGGGCTTAATCTAAAGTTAACTTAAACCATTGAACAGTTCTTTTGAGGTGTGACTGAATATGAAAAGCAGCCAAAATGTCCTCACTTCCTTTTGGTTTTTCTAACGCTAACCAGTTCCTCAGAAAATGAGGTTCTGCCTCATTATGGACCAAGTATGGGTCTCCATGAGAATGATATATCGCACACACTCAACATGTCTGAGAGCATTCTTCATTATCCAGGTCAAGGTAGTGTCAGGAATTAGCTAAAGGCGACTGAACGTGCTTCAAATAAAGCAATTCCAGAGGCCTTTCAATAACGCCTGAAGATCCACCTGTCATGTAAAAAAAAACCCAGAACATTGTCTTTATGTAGTATCAGTTACTTCATTTGTCCTCCAGAGTTTTTACTACAGTTCACTATAAAAAAATGTACCAGTTACATCAGATGTAAACGGGCGACTGCTAAAAGACGAGACGGCTCAGATGGGAGTGGTGATGAAAAGATATGAGGCCCCCAGAGAGGGGGAGGGAGAGAGACACTAATCCCTCTTCCTTTCCTCCACATACCACACTAACTACACTCTGTTTACATTACAATGCATCATTACATGTGTGATTCGACATATTAACACCGCCAATTATCTCAGGAGGACACATATTGGCACGACTTAAATGTTGGACCACTCCACTCGTTTTGGAACACGTTCTTCAACTCCGCTGAAGCCTAAGGTGACACAGTCTGGCTTGACTTGCTCTCAGAGACAAAAGCAGTTCCTGGAACTGGTCTTTTTTTACGTCATCCTTAGGCTGACATAACTCCTGGTTCACAGAGCGTGGGCCGGCTTACAGTAAGTTCAATATTTGACACTTTATTTCTGCCTGACAAACACTCATGAGTGAGTGATCTTCCTGTCATGACTCGCGATTACGTTCACGTCATAACGTGAATGTAATCTAACACAAACTGGTGACGAAGCGTGTCACTTGTGCAATTCCTTGGAAAGGAAGGAATTGCACAGTCTGTTACACAGACTGACGGGGGTTTTACTTGAATTCTCTCAAACACAAGTCGGTGTATGATTATTAGATTAGTAGACACTCAGCTACTGCTGCTGAGAAAAAAAACAAACAGAATTTCTTCTTCTAACAACAGCTGCTTTCAGATACATGTGCGTCTGTTACTGTCTGGCTTTTTTTATTTGGGTCAATTACGTTGTAGAGAAGAGCTGACCAACTTCTCAAACTCCTTGCATTAACAGATGCATGATGGGAATTTGCGGACAGTGCAGTCAAACTCATGGCGGAACACCATAACTGCTAGTTACGGCTAAGTAGCACCACCAGAGGGAGCTTGTGTACCAATTGGTGGTACAAGTTTGTAAGCGTTAACAGTTAACAGTTAATTTCTGTTTATTGTGTCTATTTATTTAAGCACTTCCTACTCCCTGTCGCATGGGGATGTGGCAATGAAAGCATATAAATAACGTCTAAAAGGTTTGCTAAATTTGCGCCGTGTCATCGAACTGAATTTTCCGACGTCTTACGGAATCGGAGCCACAAAGATCGGAAGAAAGTCACATTCCCCTGAAGATCCTCCACCCGTTGTAAGCAACCAAACGCGATGATGACGTGATGATGTTCTTTGGCTCTGACCGCTGTTTACCAAACATCAGGACTTAAAATAAAAGATCCAGGATCTTCTGCGTGTTTAATCTAAACCACTGTTTGGTTTGAGATCAGAGAGTCACCGTGGCCCCTCCTTGACAACAAATAACTCAGCTTTATGAAAAGACGCCTCTTAACGTAGGAGACAATGTGTACATGGCGTTTAAAGCGTCTCAAAGCTGTTTACGCTTCACGGCTACACAAACTCTCATAATGGCTCTCCTGACGTGTCCACGTGTCTTTTGTTATTTGTTCTGCTGTGTTCAAATGTTTGTGACTCTCTTTTCTCTTTCTAGTCATCCGGAACATCTGTCCCACCCACCTGGTCCTTGAGGAGCTCCAGCACTTGCTGGAGGCATTCGTTCACCGTGAGCTCTCCAGTTTTCAGCACCAGCTCTGGTCCCTCGGGACGCTCGTAGTCGGAGTCTATACCAGTGAATCCTGAGAAACATGAAATGTCCAGTCACTGAAACCTCACAACAAGTGAAATTCCATTTCACTGATGAAATCCACAACATAAACAACAGTTTTTAACGGCTTTATTGGACGGATAATAGTTATCGCACACACACCTTTAATCTCTCCGGCGCGAGCCTTCTTGTAAAGACCTTTTACGTCCCTGGACTCGCACACATCGAGGGGAGCGTGGACAAACACCTCGAAAAAGGGCAGGCCTGCACTCGCGTGGACCTTTCTTGCCTCTTCACGATCCTGTGGAGGAGAACCATTTCACTTAAATACAATTTTTAGACCTTATCCACACAGAAAGAGGACTTTCCCAACACAATCTTTTTCCTTTTCATTCTTAAAATGAATCATTTCAAGCACACAAAACGTCACTAAATTGCATATCAGTGTATTTTTAGGGCTCTCAAAACAACCGGTTTACGTGAGGATTAATAGCTGATACGCGAGTTGTCCTGAACTCGCACAGGCCATTAGAATGCCGATTCCGGGATGTCTCATTCTCACCTTCATGAGAATTTTTGGTTTATTTTATGGCCAAAACTGAGCCAAACGCATCTAACTAACCACTGATGTTTTCTGACCTTGGCAAAGGGCGAGATGAAACTGGTGATGCAAACGAGCCCAGCGTCTGCGAACAGTTTGGCCACCTCGGCGACGCGGCGGATATTCTCCTCGCGGTCTTCGTCCGTGAAGCCCAGGTTCTTGTTCAGGCCGTGGCGAATGTTGTCCCCGTCCAGTGAGTAGCAAGGGATGGCTTTGGACACGAGATACTCTTCCAGGGCAAAACTGATGGTGGTTTTCCCTGCACCGGACAGACCTGATGTGGGGAAAATGTGATAAAACATACAGCATGAGCATCACACTGGGTCGAAGGTGGATGTCGTGAAGGTGGATATCATCAGAGCCGCAACTGAAACAAGTTTATCTGATTTTTCAGCTTCCAAAATGTGAATATTCTATTACGTAGTGACGCATATTTATAATAGTGTCATCAGCATATACTGAGACTGTGTGTTTCTTTGCTCTATATAACAAAGGAAAGATTAAAGCTGAATCATTTCGGTTTGTGGACAAAACAAGACATTTAAGAACACTGCCATTTCGACATTTTAAACAAACTTTTCTGACATTTTACAGACCAATCAAGAAAATAATCCACAGATTAATCAATTATGAAAGGAATTGTCAGTTGCCGCCCTAGAAATCATGTGACAGCATAAAGACGTACCAGTGAGCCAGATAGTGCAGCCTCTGAATCCACTCCTGGTGCCCACAACCTGACCCCTCTTGCTCCGACTGACATGGTGGGCCTGGTACACCACATTCGTCGACCTGTTGAAATCCTGTAAGAGAAAGTCAGACAGTTGGAACAAACTGAAGTGGTTGAGGGTAATTAAAGTCAATACAGATCGCTTGAAATGTGGCTGCCAGACGTGACACCAGGAAAAACTCATGGCTCAAACAGACAGTCTTTTCTGACTGGAAACTTAAGTCTGCGTCGCTTTGTAGTCCACATATTCTCTTGCACCAAAGTCCATTGAGAAAATCTGCGATTTTACATGTGACTGTGTTTAAAATCATTTGATACATTTTCTAACCGACACAAACTTGCCAAACAAGGCACAAGTAAACCAGCAGCTTTGTATCCCCCATGAGCTAAAAATGATGATTTTTCATCTGAGCTTATATAATATCATAGACTTAAGCAAGCATTTGTTTTTCCTTGTGTGAACATCCATGCCTCAGGCAGGGCCGGGAACCACGTGCCAAAAAAACCTGAACTATCACTCTGATAGGACACGTTACTGTATCCTGCAATGTGACACATCATGACACTCCACGTAGCACGACTGGTTCTACATGTCCTGCTCAAAGTGACTATGTGGCCCTATGAGGATGAATGGGGCTGTATTGACATCTGGAGGGGAGGGAGGGGCGGGGGACATGGAAGGGATGAAGGGAGGGAGAGGACTGACTGTGGACAATGTGTCCAGTGTAGTGCCTGCAGCCCAGTGATGATGTGGCAGTGTTGTGCCCACAGAATTGCCCTCTGCACCCACTCCCACTATACTTCCCTGCATCGATTCAGTGGCTTCATTTCTTCAAAATTTGTAATGCGGTGACTGTAAAATGTGATGGCTCTGTGACACGTCTCACACATAGAGGGTGTGTTTCAGTCAAGGGGTGAGGGAAAATTACCACATAAAGTTTTACTTTATGACTTTACTCCCACTGTGGACAAAAACTTCCATAAACTTGCTGGGTTTATATACCAAGCTATACATTAGAGGTCGACTGATACGAGTTTTACTGCAGCCGTTTTTACAGCCAAGTGTTTAATGACAACAAATAGAATAAGAATTACTTAACTTAATGGTCTGTCTCTCCAACGTACACGTATACATGTTTAAACTAAATATTAAATATATGAAACAGGTCATCAAAAAAACTTAAAAAACAATGTTTTGATGAAAAAAAAAAATAATAATCAGTCAGCCAATGCAAGTTGACAAGACTAACAAACTAATATATATGTTAAAGGTCCACTATGTAAGTGTTAGTGACACCCAGTGGTGAGACTGGTCAGGTTATCCAAACATACTCGTGGCACGCACTGCATTGTGTGCATGAGCACACCCAGACTATGTTGGTGTGACTGTTATTCCAAGCACACCTTCTTCTTTCAATCCTCCCTCCTTCAAAACTGCCAAACTACTTCAACTACAATAAATCTCGCCCCGAATTTTCCTCACTTTCCTCACATGTTGGAAAGCTCTGTTTGCTGAATTCCTGTGTAAGAAATTGACTGAAAGAACTTGTGTAACTCTTCCCATTTGCTCTCATTTCTGCCTACATCCTCTCTCTCACTGTCTCTCTCTCTCTCTCTCGCAGGAAATCACACCAGATAATACAAAACTATGAGGATGGGGAGTATTGTGAAATTCCTGCGAGACAGTGCTGACCAGCAGTATGGCTCCAATAACAGCTGATAATTTAAGAGGCCCCAACTGTAATCCTGTTTAAATGGATCACTTTGTAACGCAACATAAAAACTCAAAAACGTAATTTCGGTCTTGTTGTTGAGTCATAAATATCCACAGACACTCGAGTGTATTCTGTTTTACGTGTCATATCAGTGACGTGCATTGAATTGTCTGCGGTCTCAAAAAACTCTGGGGTTCCACTCACGTCTAACCTGTTTGGTGGCATTTACATAACTAGCCAATGACAAAAGCGCCGTCTATTATTAACTACAAAAACAACGTCAAAGAATGGGTGACAATAAAGCAAACTGGGATAGAGAATATGTGTAAACGGAGAATGACGCAGCCTGACAGCTATATCAAAACTGTACCACAATACATATATTTAACTGTGCCAAAGTGAAGTACTCAGCTCAGACTAATGGTGAATTCCATTTACATCGGAAGACGGAATTGGAAAATAATGTCACCTCTGAGAATCGAGTTCCAGGTTTGTGAGGTTTCCATGTGGGCCCCATAAGGGTCATATTCGGGCTGACAATCAGGGTCCCAAGAGGGTTTGTCCATGGTTTCCATGGTGGCCCGACCCATGTTACTACAACCATATGGGACCTGCATTGTTTGCCCTCTTGCCCCATGCCCACCTTGTACCCACTTAGGGTACAAGTGGACATAGGCCATGGACGGTTTCTTCTTTCTCCCCCCCCACCCGCTCAACCGGTCTCACAAGGCAACCTATGTTATGAATGACAAAGTGAGTGAGTAGACATGGAGACATAAGTACAACAAGCAGCCTATTCACAAACGAAAGGAACCCCTGATACAGTAAAAAAAGAGCAAGAGAGAGAGAGAGGTATATAATGCATTTAAAGCAACGATCCTGCAGAGATGACAGTGAATATCTTTTTTTCCCTGCACCAGACATCATTGTTACTATCAACCACTTAAGATGATAATTGGGGAAATTACAGTGCAGGATAAAGACACTTTATCATTAGCTGCACCTATTCTACTGCTTGGTGTCCGATTCAAAAGCCTTTTTCATTCAAAGTTGATTCAGTACACAAGGCTGCTAATTTGAGGGCCTACTAAGTTTTGAATCAAGGGCAGGAATTGTGATTTTTACATGAATTTAATTTTTTGACAATGCATCTCGGCACGTAGACATGGTCAAGGTGTCCATGGTCCAAGGCGAGCATCAGAATGGAGAATAAAGATGACTTTGAATGTGGCATGGAGCATTTCAAAAACTGCTCATCTACTAAGAATATCATGTAGAGCCTTCTCTAAAGTTCATGAAGAATGGTCTGAAAAAGAGAAATATCTCCAGTGAGCAGCAGTTCTCTGAATGAAAACGCCCTGTTGACACCAGGGGGTCAGAGGAGAAGGACCTGAAAACACGACAACATGGAGATGTGCTACAGCAGCAGAAGACCTTACCCAGCCACTTCATTAAGTACATTTTATACCTCATCAAGTGAGTGGATGTTCAGTAGGCAATTCGCTGAGTCAGCCAGCCGCCTCACACTGGCTTCTTCTTTCTGCCCGACATCAACCCCGCCACACAAGGCACACTACTATGTTATGAATGACCCATTAAATAAGTAGACATGGAGACGTAACTACAACAAGCAGCCTATTCACAGTGAAGGCAACCGTTACAGCGAGTGACACAGTAAATAAAAGAGGCATAAAAGTGGACAGAAATGACAACTTTGACGGGTTTAAAGTTTTACTTTTCTAAAGAGTACAACTTGACACTCAAATTAATAGCATTATTTCCATTCCAACTTACTGGTCTTATTGCCTCCCATAAAAACATTTTCTGCTACTGTAAAGTATATCTGTATATGGCACATGTTGATGTGTTTAGCAATATTAATTACTACAACGAGCTGCTTATTCAGTGAAGGCGACAGCTACAATAAAAAGAGGCATGAAAGAGAACAAAAAACGAGAGTTAAATGGTTAAAAGGGGCTGACATTGAAGAGCAAGGAGGGTCGCTGCTGTGTTTACTTTTCAAAAAATCTACTTGAGCTGATGGTCGTTACATCATAAGAGTCCTTTCTGCTGTTTGTTCTGTTGCTATGTTATAATAGTACAAAATAAGAGTCTTTTCTGCTTTATGTCCTGTTATAATGATTTAATAGTACAAAATAAGAGTCCTTTCTGCTTTAATTGCTGTTATAATAGTACATAACAAGAGTTGTTCTGCTTTATGTACTGTTACAATAGTACAACTTAGCAAGACAGTGATATGTACCTGTGAAGTTAGGTAGTTTGCATGAAAAATGGTCAGATTTTACAATAAATAATTGTTAATTTCAGCCATAGATGCTATTGATAAGTAATGGGAAAATAATAATTTGTTGTTGAGTGCTAAAAAATGTACAAGGGTTAGAATAGTTGTACAAAAACACCCCCCCAAAAATAATAGCTAGATTAATGTTTTATAAAATCATGGTTTGGGTAGTCGCTGGTTCAGTACAAATGAACCAAAACAAGGTTGAATTTAATTGTGAATAATGCAAGCATCTGAATGTACTTATGTGTGAATCACTACATTGACAATAGTCAATGAAATTACAGTCATGAAAAAGACATTAGCGACACAGCAGTTTTGTCCACATCGCTGGTCGTGTAAACGCTGCCACCTTTGACACTTATCGCTACGCCTCTTTCTTCACTATTTGCTTACCGTACGAAGCTTTTTCACGCCGGACATTTCGTGTAAATCCGCACACACACACTGAGGGGGTAACGGAGGGGAACGAGTCCTGCTTCACGCTGCTGCGGTTCGAGGCTCCAAACTTTCGGCTGCGGTGCTCGTCGCACAGGCAGACGGAGGGTTTTTATGAGACACTTTCAAGACACGTAGCATTCCGCTGGCCCGGCCTCCCTCCTCCTCCTCCTCCTCCTCCGCCTTCTCCTCCTCCGACCTCCACAAATCTGCATAATTTACCGGATACTAGCCCATACTCAGCGTAAAAGTCCTGGATCAGGCTGAAACCGACATCGGCGTTTTTTGTCGTTTTTTTCTGTCGGAGACTGGAGCACAGAATGTTCGCCTTCACTGCGCAGGACAGCTTTTCCCCCGGGTTAAGCCGAGCTGAACCGAGCTGTTTGGGGCAGTTTACCCAGCAACGTCACCACCAACTCGGTCCAGTGTACCGGTCCGAAGCCTATAAGCGTTATAAACCCATTCATTAAAAATAATCACTGCCCCGCACTAGCGAGCTAAAGCGCTCTGACGGTAACTTTTTAAGCTAGTTTTAAGCTAGTTGAGTTGTGACGAAGCATAAATGGCAGACTGACACTTCACATGATATTCAGCTGGGTTAAACACCCACAGTAGAGTGGGTGAACACGGCAGTTAAAGGGAAGCACTGTGTGTTTCAGTGGGAAGTGGTTTCCACATTCAATAGCTTTATGGATATGTAATTACAGGTCTCCACAATTCAGTTATTACTGGTCAAATTGAACAAAACAATTAAAATATCCATCACTTAAAATGTAAAACCAGTTCTTAAACTTCCTGTCAGTTGTCGCTAATGTGAAATTCTTTTAAGGTAACTTCAGTGATTAAAGGCCAATTAATACTCAATTTTTATACTTTTATTGAATTAATCCTAAATAGTGGATTTTGCAGCGGTGGAAAGTAAGACCACTGAATCTAAGTCGTCCCGTTAATCAGGAATATTATTAGTTGGCGTTGCTGATGAGCGAGATCGACGACGGGTGTCATTTTAAATATTTCCGTATGTCCACCATGACTTTTGACAACATGCTTTGCCGGATAGCCCCTCGAATCGGACATGACTTTTCTTCACATGTCCGTCTTTGTAACCTAAAAATGAACACAAAAAAGTACAAAGGGCTCTGTCGTAGATTATAAATGGGCCTTAAAATGTCCAATATTGATTGAAAACATGTAGTCTTTAATGGTGTGTAGTTGGAACTTAGGAATTCTGCCACCATACAAACACTACAACTTTATGCGTTAACAGTACGTCATTCACAGTGAATCAGTCGTACACATATTACATTTTTAACATACATGTTCCGACACTGTCTGTGTGGGCAAAATAACACGGAGAGCGCTGTTATTGACTGGTACTGCTAACGACGGCTAGCTCGAGATACGGTTTGCGTTTCCGATATCTTAACTAGAACCCGGTGAACTTGCAGATAATGTCACTCCCAGTTCCGACTTCCGAGCTCCAATGGAACGTGGGAGGAATTCAAGAGCACCGATGCAGTCCTCTGTGCACAGCCTCCAGTAAATGTGTCGCACAGTCGAACAATGGCTGTGATAGCAATTTTACAGCTGGTTAGTAAATAGTATCTTTAGCCTTAATAAGTAAATAAGTTAAAACAATTGTGTGATTAGATTAATACACTAAATTCAAGTCAATTACACGAGTATAGATTTTCATTTTCCATGTTACATTACATTACATTTCATTTAGCAGATGCTTTTATCCAAAGCGACTTTCATGGGAATTGAGTACAACCTGCCAGGGGTGCAGTTGAACTTGTCTTATCTTTTGCACAAAGGGTAAGGGTCTTAACCACTGAGCTACCCCATCCCGTGTGCTTGGCTACGAAGTAATAATGTTATTACAATACATATGAATTGCTTTATCTTTTGCTGACCTTCTATTCTGCCTGTTACACTAATCCACCACTTGTCACGGATACTACTGTGCTCTGCCCTCGCCAAACTTGTTTGTGTGTTGCTGCTTCTTCTTGTCGTGTTCCTTGATATTAAACACAAGCGTGAGACCAACGATGTCTGAATCAGGAAAAACTTTATTCAACTCCTCTCGTTCTCACTCGTCAACCTTAACCTTGTCCCAGGTGGCCTCACAGCGCCCCTGTGTGTCCCACCCTGCTAGACCTCCAACCAGTGTAAAATGTGCCGCTGAATAAGCGTTATAAAACACAAACGCTAAGACCACGTCTCCCCTTTCTAGAGAACAAAGGGTAGACTGCCGTTGTCTCTTCAGACCTTAGAGGATTATTCTGTCTCTTTTGTTGAAAGGTCTGTTCCTATTTAACTTTTAACAAAACAGTGTGACCATAGGCACTTGGTGAATATTCAGTATACTGTGATCAGGTAACTGTATCTTTAACCCACCTGTGTTACTATAAACTTATCAAACATAATAAAACATCATAACTAAACATCAGTTCTCAGAGTCCCATTTTCTAATTTACAGATTAAGCCTATTAGGTTTTATGATGGCTCTCCCAGATCTAGTTTTAATTGCAGGAGTCTCTGTAGGGGAGCTTTGGAAGGTGGCATGGATGCATGTGTAGGCAATGGCTCTGGTGGTTGTTGCGGTGATGAAAAACCACTGTCATGAGCAGGTGTGTGTGGAGGTATCAGGTCCTGGTGGTTGGGTCTCACAACACCCTGAGGTAGCTCCACCAAGTAAGACCATGGAGCAGAGTGTTTCTGAAGCACTCTTCCTGATGCTCTTGCATCCACCAATCACACCAGCTCTCCTGGTGGCAGGCAACTGAGAGCTCGGGCAAGGTGTCGCTTGTTGTAATTTTCAGCATCTGACAGTCCCTTCACTCTTTCTTTCAAAGCAAATATGGTGATGTCAGGCAAAGCAGGTTCAAGCTATGAAGAAAAACTTGGCACTGTGGTGCGAAGACGTCGCCCAATGAGGAGCTGCGCCGGGCTGTAACCACTCTGATGAGGTGTGGCCCTGTAAGCGAGTAGAGACAGATAGGGATCCTCCGCCTTTTTCAGGAGGTTTTTCACGGTCTGGACCGCTCGTTCATCTTCACCATTGCTCTGTGGAAATCTCGAGCTGCTGGTGATGTGCCAGAAGCCACAGGAAGCTGCAAAGGTGATGAAAGCTTGACCAGAAAACTGAGGCCCGTTATCTGATCAGAAATGTTTCCCTATGAGGAAATCCCGGAACCTTTCACAGGTCCATGTGAGGCCCAGGGCCTCTTTTTCTACCTGAGCGTACCGTTGTTCTGTGGGAGTGAGTGATCGAGATGCGTACGCCACAGGCTTCCATTCTTCCTCGTGTCTCTGGAGAAGAACACCACCCAAGTCATAAGATGATGCATCAGCTGACACTTTGGTGTCTGTGTTCGGGTCATACATCTCCAGCACAGGAGGAGAAGACAGTGCTTCAGTGTTTCGAACACTGTAACCTGGTCCACGTTCCAAACCCAGCAGTTTTTCTTTGAGAGAAGATCACAAAGTGGCTTATTTTTTTCTGCCAGCTGCGGAATAAACTTTGCCAGCTGGTTGACCATTCCAAGAAAACTCCTCAACTCAATCACATTTGTTGGCTCCTTCATCTTTGAGATCGCCTCAGTCTTTCGGGGGTCGGGGCGGATGCCTGCGGTTGTGATTATGTGGCCCAGGAAGGCAACCTCTGTTTTTGAGAGTTCACACTTGTCCACATTTAGTGTCATGCCTGCTCTTTTTACGGGGAAGTAAATCTAAATGTAGATATTTAAAAAAGTAAATAGTGGGGTGTGGTTCAATATGAGTCAGCACAAATCAGGACCTTGAAATGCTTTGAATATATATATACATACATATACATATAGTGCATATTATATCTAGAAGACAACATATTTAGACACAGCAAAAGTATTTGTTTAATTATCAGGAAAAAGGAATTTAAATTTAAATGTCATTCCTGGAAGTCAAAACTACCTTTTCTTTGGTATTAAGCAAACAGGTGCAAATTTGATTAATTAGGTAAAAAACTTAAAACACAATAAAGCCAATATATCGCCACCTTTCCCACAATCCGTCTCGTCTGCCTAACCGTGAGCAGGACGATCGGCCAGCTTACACTCAGTCTCAGAGTCACAGCCATTGAGCAGTGCTCGGTAGTGATTTCTAACGTCCACATAGAGTGGGATCAAGGCCCGCTGGTCACCTAAACCAGGGAAAGTCACCGCCTTCTCGTTGAGCAGCGGCTGCAGTCTCAGGTCGCCTTGCCCGCAGTCGTACAACACCAGGAGTAGGTTGGCGGCGTAGGGCAACATGAGACTGGTGCGGAAAGAGCGTCCGGACTGAGTGGCGTAGTTGGTTGACGTCAGGGCTTCGCTGTCCTTGAAGAAGCCCAGCAGGGTGAGCAGCGGCAGGAGGGTCTCTGCATGTCCGATCTGGACTGTCACAGCTTCAGTCACCTGCTGGCCAGACCTGACACATACAACACACTGGTTTCAGGTCTAACTCGGACTGAGGTCTGGTAGCGCCAGGTAGGTGGAATGACCTACCGAGCACTACCAGAACAGGGGCGTCCAAGTCTATCTTCAAGAATCTCTTGAAAACCCAGCTCTTCCAAGAGCATCTTCTGTCCTAGCACTTACCTTTACCCGCTACCCTGCACAATCTCTTTCTACACTTGGATCCAACTCTCTCTATCAGTCCACTGTTTCTATCTAGTGAAGTTCTTTCCAACACTACTTCTATGTAGCTTATTCCTCTTTTGTTAGTCGCTTGGGATAAAAGTGTCTGCTAAATATTCAAGTAAATGATCCAGTGAGTTGTTAAGTTTGGAGAACATCTACCCAAGAGTGAGAGGGCAAAGCTAAGGGTATTTAAGTTAACAGCGTAGTAGAACTGCAAATAACGATTATTTTCCAATTATTCTGTCGATTTATTTTCAATTTATTAATCAAGTAATCGTTTGGTCTATAAAATGTCAGAAAATGCCGATAAATGTTGAGAGTGCTTCTCAAACCTGAAAGTGATGATGTTCTGAAAGTGTCTTGAACCAAATTGATTCAGTTTTAATGATTTATTTGTCATATGGAGCAAAGAAAGCAGAACATATTCACATTTAAGAAGCTGAAAAGTCTTGAGATGTTGTTTTAATACTTAAAAAAAAACACTCAAACCAAATAATAGTAGTAGCAACAACAAAATCCCAACCACATTTTAGAAAACCCCTGAATGAGGTTTTTACTCACTTGTTCTCATTGGCTGCTTTTTCCAGTCGGCTGAACATATCGTGAAAAAGAATGCAGCTCGACTTGCTGTTAATATCATGACCGTAGCCTCTTTTCCAGAACTGCTTCAGGTCATTTGAATATTCCATAACCTGTTGAAACAGATAAGATGTACATTGTTGCTGCTGTGGGTGTGGAGAGGGTAAAAAGTGTGGGCGTATCCGAAGGGTCTTTTCACGACACCTGAGACGAGGGAAGTCACAAAAAACACAAAAGACTCTTTGTGACATGGATGATACCAAAGCTTTTTCTACTACTTATGCCTAAAAACAAGTACTAATGTCTCTCTCTAACTTTATAATGCAATGCTTTATGGCTAACCAACATTGTCACTATTGATTATTGTTGCTGATTATTTTGTTAATTGGTTGCTTGCTTCATAAAGTGTCAGAAAAGGGTGAAAAATGCTTTATCTCAAAAATGACAATACATTCAAATGTACTTAAAGATAAGATAAGATAGTTCTTTAGTGGTCCCACAACAGAGACAATAGAGAAAAATAGGTCACGATACGATATTATCACAATACTGCAAAATACTTGCGATACACTCACACAACAGCTCTATTGACTCAAGCGACTTGTCCACAACTTATAATATAAACCAATGCCACAGCTATTTGATTCAGTAGGTGGGAGAACTATTGTACCTGTGCATCAACCTCATCGAAGAGCCGACACCAGGGGGAGTTCACAGTTTTGATGGCCAACTCATATGCGCACAAATAAAAGGCAGCCTCGGCCATATCTGTGGGAGAAAACGACACATTAAAATGTTCATGCGTCGTGAAATCAAACAACCTCAGGGAGGACATTCCAGGGATTTGGGATCTCGCAGAAACCCGCATGATTTAACGTGACTTCGGAACCCCTCACACTACAGGATCATTTGGCCATATAATCTACTCAGGGCCCCCACAATTGTCGGAAAGGCCAGATTGGGTCCAAAATCTTGGGCGGGCATAAGATAACTCACTGTGGAACGTGACATATAAGACTTCAGGCATATTATTTAATACTAAAGTGTAACAAACCACATTTTTTCATGCGTAAACCAGTGTATATGTGTCTAGTGTGTCTATTTACTGATCCAGGTGCAAATCATCACAGTTTAATGTTTTGAGCCCAACAGTTTTAAAAAGGATCTGGATCCTCGCTCCACCACTGACCATCTGTGATGTTCTCATATGAGACCCTAAGGCGGTCTGCAATCTTCTCCGTGACCCTCCTCATCTCTGGTCCCTGTCTGAACCGGTCCATCTCTGTCAGAGCTGAGGGGTTATTATCAACTTCCTCCACGAACCTGGGGCAACTGTCGAAGAACCTCATCAGAGCGTCGTTCACCGTGTGGTCAAACTCCATGTCTGTGGTGAGAGAGAGAGAAAACACGGCTTATCGCCAGGGGCACTGCTGCATCAGGGCAAACAAAGCAGACAACTGTCTGGGGCCCCCTGAGCTGAGATGGGGCCCACTAATCCACAACAAAAACAGTTTTATGAGAACCATGACGCAAAGTAAACTTCGCCTTAAATGCACGCTTTATTGTTACTTGTTATTGCCTAATAGTAAAACCACACTTAACTATTCCTTTCAGGAGAATATGGTGCATTCCAGTTGTAGTTTGAAGACAGAGTTTCCAAGTTCCGATAGTCGGATTATGATCTTCAAAAGTCGGAGCAATCTCTAGAATCCCAACATTGGGATTCTAAGATGGCTGCCACTTTATTAATAATCATTAATAAAAACACTTTCACTTCTGTCTTAGTTAATTCACATTAACTCATTTGATTCAAATTTGTATTCACAAAATACTGTGTCGAACATTGCTCTAGTTAGCCGGTAGCGGGTTGCTAATCCCTTCCACTTCCCCCCCCAGGTCCCTTCAGCCTGAGGGGCCCCCAAAGTGCCTTGAACCACCCCTGTTCATGGACGCCGGTGGAGACAGCGTGGTGGACCGTGGTCGTACCTTTGATGGCCCACAGCTCGGTCAGTCCTGCCTTGAAGGACAGCGTGCTGTTGACACACCTGTGTTTGGAGCTGGTGGTGAACTTGACGAGTCCAGCTCGCAACTTCTCCTCGGTCAGCAGTGACGGGAAGAGCTTCGAGAGCCTCACCGCCAGGTTCTTGTGGTCGCTCACGCCTTTCTGGACGAGTCTGCCGTCCATGTCCTCCGTGTACCACATGGTCCACTCGTTCTGGATCTCACGCAGCCAGCTCTCTCTGCCCAAGGCGCTGCTCTTGACGATGTCGTAGAGCGTCTGCATCTTCTTGACGTTCTTGGAGGTCGGGTACCTGGTGCCGTGTCGTATGATGGCGGTCAGATGGATCTCTCGGCATCGTGGAAATGGAGGCTGCAGGACGGACCTGTTGACCGCGAGTATGTCCTCGATGAGGTGCGGGTTCACCTCCTCGTATCTCCCCTTCGTGGTGAAGTACTTGGCGATGGCTGGGATGTCCCCGCTGTTCGGGACACAGCAGGAAAAACCGACAATGGCGGAGAAGTGGACAATAACGAGTCTCCACACTGTGGTCGACATGATGCAGCTGGACAAACAGCTCTGTGTCCGCGAATGGCAAACAAGAGACACTGTAACGTCACAGTGACAGGACAGTTAGAGAGGATGTCCACTCAGAAAGACAGTTTGGAAAACATTCAACAGCTAACGTTTGGAATGAACGTTTTAGATGTCTTCAACATCATTTTGACTAATTTTATTTTATCCAGTGGCTACGGTTCTGAAACTGTGGCACATGTGCCACCAGTGGTACGCAAGCTTCCTCCAGTGGTATGAAAATCAGAGTCATGGTTGGAAATATTTTAGACTGAACATTTGCGTTCCCTCACAATACATTTTGCAATCCCTTGCAATATTTGACGTTCCTTCACAATACTTTGTGTGTTCCCTCATAATACTTTTGGCGTTCCCTTGCAATATTTTGCAGCCCCTTGCAATATTTTGTAGCCCCTTGAAATACTTTTGTGTTCCCTTGCAATATTTTGCGGCCCCTTGAAATACTTTTGTGTTCCCTTGCAATATGAAATACTTTATGCTCCTTGCAATATTTTGCAGCCCTTGAAATACTTTTGCGTTCCCTTGCAATATTTTGCGGCCCCTTGAAATACTTTTGCGTTCCCTCACAATACTTTTGGCGTTTCCTCGTAATATTTTGCGTTCCCTTGTAATAACATTTCCAACAATTATTTAAACTTCCAACAGCACACAGTCCATTTTATTTGCTGTTGTGATGAAATCAATGATTTCCTCTCTGTGGACTTTGGTGTGGGAGTAGACAGTTTACACCAAGTGACACAAAGTCAAGTTTCTGGTCAGAAAAGTCTGTCTAATCGTGAGATAAAGCAGCTAACACATTCTAACAATATTGTTGACATAATTGATCTCCAGCCATGTTTTTATTTTATTTTATTTTTTAAAAAATTCTTGTTTATTTAAAAGAGACAATGCATATGAATCAGCATTTCAATTTAAATGAGTTAGCAAAAGAGCTGTAGTCCTTTGGTAACACACAATACAATCTTTGCAAGACAAAAATAATAAAACAGCATGACTTTAATCTTTAATTTTTAACTATTGAGCAGATAAAAACAGACGTTGGCAGCCAAATAAAAAGTGCACACTGGAGTGACACAGCAAATTTCGTGGACTCTGAACATTGACTAAGGTTTGGGTTATTACAGGTGCTCAGAGGGGCCACATGGCCTCAGGGTTACTCCAGGTCAACACAGTCCACAAATCTGCAGAGTCACATGACCCTGGTCTTTGAAAAAGGAAGCAGAGAAACTTTCTGTAGATTAAAGGCCGGACGTAAATAATCACCATCTGTTTATGGTTATTTTACACTCCGCAAACTTGTATTTATTAATGTTATCATTGTATCGTAGTGTGACGTAAGGTGACTAAAGTATTAAATGTTTTTTCAAAATTTCAAAATAAAAGTATGTTTTGATATGGAATGATAAATAGTTCGCAATATTCACGTATTTATGATAACAAAATGAATCTATTAATGAAAAAACACGCAGAAATGAACATTAATTATTTGTTTAATCTCGAAATTTCAAAATAAAAGTATGTTTTGATATGGAATGATAAATAGTTCTCAATATTCACGTATTTATGATAACAAAATGAATCTATTAACGAAAAAACATGCTGAAATTAACATTAATTATTTGTTTAATCTCAAAATTTCAAAATAAAAGTATGTTTTGATATGGAATGATAAATAGTTCTCAATATTCACATATTTATGATAACAAAATGAATCTATTAACGAAAAAACATGCAGAAATTAACATTAATTATTTGTTTAATCTCAAAATTTCAAAATAAAAGTATGTTTTGATACGGAAAAATCATCATTTATAATATAAACATATTTATGGTGCCAAATTAATCCTTTGATTAAAAAAAACATGCAGAAATAACTTGATATAAATTAGGGGGCCGCAGGAAATTGACATGTGGCCAGTCAATGAAAAATAATGATAAAATATTCCTGTTTGACCTTTAATTAAGTTTTTCATTAAGTTTAAGGTAGTTGATGGTAATAATTCATATTTAGAATCTAAAACATGATTATAATCGCTGACAATATTGTTATTCACTCTTAGTCTGTTTAAGTTACAATAGTGGAGAATATTTCTGCAGGTTGAAATAACACAGAGTGAGATATAATCTGTCAAATATAATCCAACATAACAACTTTACACTCACACGACAGGAGCTGTAAGCACTGTTTTATTAGTTGTACTGGCCCTTTAAAGGTTCTTCAATGGGTATAAAGAACTATTACATCTGTCAAATATAAACCTCGAGAGAGAGAATTAAAGTCAACAACCTTTCACTCACACGACAGGTGCTTTTATTATTGTTTATACATTGCCCTTCATTGTTCCTTTTACTCTTGTGTTTCAACAGGTATTTCCTGTTGAAAAGTCTAATAATGTATAATAATATAATATATAATCAGTAGTATAATAATATAATATATAATCAGTAGTATAATAATATAATGTATAATAAGTAGTATAATAATATAATATATAATCAGTAGTATAATAATATAATGTATAATTATTAGTATAATAATATGATATATAATCAATAGTATTATGTATAATACTACAATGTATAATCAGTAGTATATATAATATATAATTAGTAGTATAATCTATAATAATATATAATCAATAGTTGACTCCTAAAACATAAAAGTACATTTTATACCAGAGCCATGTCAGCTCATCATGGGAGGAGAGAGGAGAGAGGAGAGGAGAGAGGA
This sequence comes from Solea senegalensis, assembly GCF_019176455.1. NCBI lineage: Eukaryota > Metazoa > Chordata > Actinopteri > Pleuronectiformes > Soleidae > Solea > Solea senegalensis. The sequence goes on along the minus strand of NC_058035.1, from coordinate 2,974,561 downwards.
GAGAGGAGACAGGAGAGGATAGAGGGGAGAATGCAGCTGGACCTGCTGTTGATATAATATCCAGCGCCTGTGGTCATTTGCATGCACACCATAACCTGTTAGTGCACATCATTCATGTAGTTATAAGGTGTGAAAGAGGATTATGTTTCAGGGTCAGTTTGTAACATAAGACACATTAACACTTGTTCATAATGTGAATAATCCCCTCAGTCCCTGCCTCACACACAAATAATGGTATATCTGAGTGTTTGCTTTCTTTGTCCTGTCATGTTTTACCGATACAGTCATTTTTAGCCTGAACAGAATTATAATCCCGGTACAAACCTCTGTGGAGGTGCTGCTTCTTTAAAGTCCTCACTAAATAAATCCTCAGTCAGACCAGAGTCTGTCCTCTTTTGTACAGTTCCTATGTTTTTACTTTTGACGTGAACAAATATTTCATTTCATACTGTACAGATTATGTCTTTAATTTGAGTTTATATTGTCTCCAAAGTACGAAATAGCACTTTATTTACTTTTTGACCAAATCTAACTCATTGTATTGTCATAATTCTGACATAATTCTGAGATTAAAGTCATAATTCAGAGATTAAAGTCATAACTCTGAGATTAAAGTCATAATTTAAAATCGAAAGTCGGAATTTTGAGATTAAAGTCGGACTTCTGAGATCAAAGTCAGATTTCTGAGATTAAAGTTGGAATTCTGTACAAATACAAAGTTTTTTCTCAGAATACTGACTCCCTGATTTTAATCTCAGAATTCATGCGGTTTTCTCAGAAATTGAGTTTGCACTATTCTGATTCACAGTACCTTTTTAATTTTTGACATGTTGGACGTGATGTTGCTGAGCTGTTAATGCAAAAATATCACGTCCGTCAGGTTTCTATGACTAACCTTTGCATGCGTTTGCATTTCTCAACGGCAGGTTGACGTCCAATTTCCTAATTCCGATGTAAATGGAATGTGGCACACGTCAGCAGGGATTGACCCCACCCGCCGCCTCTGACGTCCCTCATGAGGATAAAAGATTTGACAAGATAAAAATCACATAATCAGCAAAGTGAAATAAAATAATCTGCATAAAGTAAAGTCGAAACAGCTACATCCAGATGCTTCTGCCTCTCCAACAAGATCCTTTAGTTTCAGGAAATAATGTTGTTAACGATGATTTCTATCTTTTTTGTTGTTAAGTTGTATGCTCTGTTTTCCAGGGTCTTTACAAGAGGAAAAAGCCTCTTAAAGTAACTCCAATCAATCAATCAATCAATCAATCAATCAATCAATCAATCAATCAATATATCAGGTGTCATTTTAAACATTTACATTTGTGTTAAATCATCCTTTCTCTAGCTTTAACGAGTCAAACATCCTGGTGAGTTTTTATGGTAGAAACCATGACTGAGGTGGAAAATGAAATGAAGGAGCGCCCTCATGTGGCTGAGAAGTGTACTGCAATTCACCTGTACCCATGTGTATGTCCTGAGCCAGTGTGGTCTGTGAACATTACTACATATGTATGCACGTGACTGTATTTTAAAGTTAAGGATTTCAAAACAAAAATACTATTCTAAATACTAGTATACTAAAAATACTAATTGTAAGTGTAAATATTGGATTTATGCAGTGGCTGAATTCCATTTAACTGCTTCAGTTTCAGGCTCCTCACAGAGTGAAGGTTATTTGTGAATAACAAACACCGACATAAACAACTCCATAAATAAAAAAAAAAGATAAAAAAAAAATAGCTGGATTAAGAGATTGGATTTTAATTCAGTAAACGTCCACAAAACTCCAGATGCAAGAATATATATACTTTTTAAATATTCACGCTCCAGATAAAAAAATTGTGTTTCAACACATGCACACAAAAAACAACAACAAAAAAGTAATTCAGTGCAGGACAGAATAATAAAGGTAATAAGAACACTAATAAATAAACAAACAAACACACAATAAAACAAGGAAATTCAATAATATAAACATAATATAATATAAATAAATATTTGGAAAAATAAACATATTAGAATTACAATTTGTTTTAAGTTTATTTTTCACAAGAAAATATACTCAAAACGACAAATGTGTTTGATAAAAAGAAGAAGATACATATATCATTTTCAGATAATGATTTTAACCTTATTCACAATCTATTTCTCTATTTCACATTATCGCTCAGAATGTTGTTGAATCTTAATCCCAGAAACTTAATCTGATATTTCAGTTCCCTTAACTATTGTTCCCTATAGTTTTGGTGTCTGTGTAATCATTTATTCAGTAACAAACATCACACTGGTTCTATTATGTGAAAACAGCTCCACCCAGTGTCCAAAGTCAGTACTGCACACCACTGATTAACACAGATCATGAATCTCATCAACCCCAGTTTCATTTTGAATTGTGAAATTGGTCAATTATTGATTGGTAAATTAATTAAAACTTAAATAAATATAAATAAATAAACCCTGGGCTGGATTATGAGCCCCCGCGTTGGCACAGAAGTGTCACCTTTATAGGACCTAGGGCGCCCCATCAAGACATCACATTATAATCAGTGTCATGTGGCTTCAGGGCCCCATTAAAATATGGGAATTTCTGTGTGATGGAGTGAAACATGTGACTGGGCAGAGTCAGAGTTTCCTCTCTGTGCTCCGTGCTTACACTGTGAAGATAAAGGAAAAGAAAGTGATCACTGTTCAGATATTTCACACCATTTCATCATCCAGCTCCATTCTGTTGTTTTATTCACGGTCGCAGCGTTTCAGTTTCATCCCAGGCCAAGAACTCCCTCATAACAAGCTGCTATACCTAGAACAGGGCCAGCAGAAGACTTTCTGGGGCCCTAAGATGAATTTGATTTTGGAGCCCCCCCTCCCAGCAACTCAGAGGAGTCGGTGCTTGATTGTTATTATCATTGATACAAAGATACCAGTGACACTGTTGTTTTTTAACATTAGAGGGCAGTAAAATCACAAAAGTGGCCGAGTATTAATTTGCGCTTTTGTATTTAACCCTTAAGGACTTGGTATACTTCTGCGCATGGACTCTTCTATACTTGTGCGGTACAAGTCAGGACACGGGGAATAAGACGCATTCCCACCAAAGACGAAGAAGAGAACCAGGCTGAGGGTGGATTGACTATCCTTGGCGACTTCTTCTGTTGTCGACATGGTTTCTCTGCTTGGTGAGCGAAGCTTATACTCCACCTACCGGTAGGGCGGAGTCTAGCCACTGGCGAGTATGTGACGTCATACGACAAATCTCAACGATGACTGGCTGTGATTTTGTCGCCAAAGTTGAAAATGATGTAAACTTTTGTACGTAAACTTTTGTACGTAAACTTTTGTACGTAAACTTTTGTTTGCAAACTTTTGTACATAAACTTTTGTACACAAACTTTCGTACGTAAACGTTTGTACGTAAAAGTTTGTACGCAAACTTTCGTATGTAAACGTTTGTATGCAAACTTTCGTACGCAAATGTTTGTACGCAAGCTTTCGTACGCAAACTTTCGGACGTAAACTTTTGTACGCAAACTTTCGTACGTAAACATTTGTACGCAAACTTTTGTACGTAAATGTTTGTACGAAAACTTTCGTATGTAAACGTTTGTACGCAAGCTTCTGTACGCAAACTTTTGTACGTAAACTTTTGTTGCCGTGTCCGGTGTGAACACAGCATGATATGGACATCCTGGGGGTGTGTTTTTTTTGTCTTCTTATGTGTAGTTGAGTCACAATTATGATTCATTTTATATATAAAAAAAGCAGGAGTAGCGACAATTGTGCAAAAGCCACAAAACAGGACTGTTTTTCTTTTATTTTTGTTCATAAAAACGAGCAAACTTTGAACTGTGATGCATTTCCAAATTTCACAAATTCAACACAATTTGAACGTTGTAGTTTTTGCTCAGGTGTGCTTACGTGTAATTGGTGAATATGGAAGAAAAACTAATCATTTCATCAGATTGTCTATAGTTTGTGCTGAAAACAAGGACATAAGCCACCACTCTACATTGCACATATATTCTTATAGCCTCTGTATATACAGTACGTTGTAACACGCCCTGTGTGTTTCTGATGTTTCCCCTGCTCCAACACACCTGATTCAAATCAATTGGTCATTATCAGGTTTCTGCAGCGCTCGTTGATGAGCTGACAATTTGAATCAAGTGCGTGCGACATCAAAGAAAACATGCAGAACAGTGGGGTTTGCACAGATTTGCAAATGTTGATTTTTGGAGAGAAACATCTCTTACCACGAAACAATGTCCTCATATGACTGACATAAAAATACATATCTTAAAGTGACAATAAGAGGAACATTGTTGGTATTTTAATATTTAACCACATAAAACCACATCAGCTGTTAAACTCTGCCCTCGCTTGGTTAATGATTCTGTTTTTCGTACGATTTCATACGACAGGTGGGACGTCATTTCTTTTAAATGACAACATTATTGTAGATAATGATAAGCTCCAGGTGTAGTTTCACTTCTGGGAAAACCCACATTTGATTAGACCAATGTGAACAATTAACACCTAATATAAAAACTCAGGTAAAGTTCATATTCACCCACAAAAGGGTAATTATTTTTTAGTGTTTATGGTTCATATTGAAATCATAACACTCTCCTTTAGAGTGGAAAAACACAATTGTAATCCTAAAATGTTACAGGAAGAAATTTGAGTGCAGATTTTATCAAAACAAAAGCAAACAAACCCGGTCATGACTTACTTTATCAAGGCCCAAAACAAAAACCTCTGTGGTTTATCATGTTCTCTGCAGAACAGTAGGTGCTCATCGCCTTAACAAAAGAGGGAGAAAGTAAAGAGATTAGATTCACTGTCACTGTCCCTGAAGGAGTGAATTACCAGTGAAGGGCGGCATGCGGATTAAACAATGACTGCTCTGTCAGGACAAACCGGAGTACGTTTACTCAGTGAGTAGATGATTGTGCAAACGTCATTATCTCAGCGTCAGAGAGTTAAGAGCTGATCAGTGGCCGGCAGAACGAATGAAGAGCAAACTCACATTTAAATGTCAATGGCAGCTTGGTGTAGTAATAACGTTCTAAAAGGTCAAACTCTAATGCAAATGAAGAAGAGATTCTCCTCTCTGCACTGCGTATTTGTGTGAATTTTATCGGTATTTTATCTTCGCCCTATCAAACCAAATCCCCTGGACTATCCTGGTCTTTAGAGTGCCCTTAGTGCCCTTGAAAATTGTTTTGGCATGTCAGGCCTGACGTATGGAGTGCCTCAGGGGTCTGTCCTCGGACCACTACTTTTCTCCATGTACATTTCACCTGTCGGATGTATCATTCGGATGAGTTATGGAACGAATATGAATTTAGTGTGACCAAAATTTGCACCACTGCTTCCCCTGGACCTGCAACTGTGAACCAACCCACAGCCTTGTGTTCATACAACTTCATGAATACTAACAATGACAGATGTTATGGTTATTGTAACCATCGGCCTCTCCATTAGCTTCTGTTACAAAAGCTCTTTTTCCACCAACGTTTCCAGGAACGTTTATTACCAAGAACTTATTTAGGTGGGGAAAAGAATTCCTGGTGGGCTGCACGGTTGGTGTAGTGGTTAGCGCTCTTGCCTTTGCAGCAAGAAGACCCCGGTTCGAGGACAAGGGCCTTGAAACATTACCGTTGCAATGACTTTTAATTTGGGCCCTTTTTTGATCTATATTGAGCCAGAACTATATCTCACAGAACCAGGATTAACTGGTGCTAATATGGTGTTAAAATACACTAGAATACAGGAAATGGCATCTATTTAATTGAAAATGTTCTGGGGGAGGACCACCAGACCCCCCAGGGTTTTATTTCCTGCAAACATGAATACTTGAATCTACACAGTTCCCATGGATGCTGATCCTAACGACAAACTAACTTTTAAGGCTATATACAGTATAATGTGCCATTTGTATAACATAAACATGTCCAAAGTGCCCTCGAGAACTCTTCAGTGACGAGAATACGCTGTATGCACCCAATTGTTTCATGTTGTTTCTATTCTGTGTTGATCCTGCAAAAATATTTTAAGGACTAGTGCAAAGTTCCTTGCTTTGCATGCTTGGAGTCGCGCTTTGCATGAATCATTACTGCTACTCAAAGCAGATTCAAAACATATATTTTTGCTGGAAATATGATCGTAGTGCAGACGAGATGAGAGCGAGACTGTTTGTGAGTATGAAAATACATGAAAATGCAAACAAATACACAAATTCACATCCCTGACAAACACAAACACTCACATCGCTGGGACTTGTTTAAAGTGGCAGTTGTGTGACCAAGTCATTAGTTAAAGTGCATATATACATATACAGTTCCTCGGTTCAACAGTCAAATGACCCTGGGGTCACTAAGGGCAGGTCAAGTGAGAAAAACAGTTCAGTAGAACATCTCTAAATTATATTGTGAAATTCCATCATGATATTGCAGTAACAATATTTGTGACTACATTTCAGTAATAAAAGTGTTTGTTTTGGTATGGACCCATAAATATTTCACGATATAAATGTTTTTTATCATACAAAACGTACCAAAAAAAGCACCAAGTACCAGTTACTATCCCTAATGGAACCATCCTATAAAGCCATAGATGACGGATGGATGGATGTTGGCCATAAACTTGGGCCCCCCTAGGTGTAAAATGTGGCCCATTTAAAAATCCTACATCCACCCCTGATTCTCCTAGTGCTCCTTGTTATGTAAGGATTGTGAGTTCACGCGTTCACCGACAGGGGGATTCAGCACATTGAGTTGCTTTGAGCTCCAACACTGCGTTTTCTGCGTAGCTGTCACTGCTGCTGCGTTCACGTGCGCTCCGGTATATCTTTTTTGTCAACATTGCAAAATCGTGTTGCATACACAGCAGTAATATTTTAACATACAGACACATACAGGGAAATGATGTGTGTGCACATAAGTGAAGGGATTGTTTTGTGAATTTGTTTTCCAAACTCTCCCGTTTATGGGGCGCTCTCTTCTATGTGGACAGACATTTTTTGGCGGCCCGTGAAGGCAGCACGAGTGACGGTATGAAGTCACTTCACCGCCGCTTCACTCTCCAGGCAAACCGCCTACTTACTTACCAGTGAACGCAACGTGTGGTCGGTTGCCACAGTCAGACTAGAGCACTCCGTGCCTCGTTACGGTGATTTCATACGGGAGAGGAGAAGTCCTTCCACATTTCTACAACAAAGGTAAATTAAATTTAACACACAATCTCCCTCGTTACGTGATTTAGAAACCAGCGCGCGTGTACGTCCCGCCGAATCATCTACGTTTGTGTGTGTTGGTTAAGTCGTGGTAACTATGAGTTAACACGAACTCTTGCGATTATCCTTTAAACTGTAAGAACATCATGTTGAGCTACTGTGTGACGCATACATGGAACGTTGGTTTAAATGACGCCGCTTTTATTTGGCCTTGTGTTGAAAACATTAACGAAGAAGAAGGGGGAAAAAAAACATCTCCCGTTATGTGATGGGCGGAGAAGCTACACCTCCGTGTGTCGGCGTGTTAACGTCGACCTCAGTGTGGTTAACAGCTGGTTAAAACATTTTTTTTTGTTAGTACAACATGTTGCTCCCTTATTGTGAACCACGGTGAGTCATTGAGTGACTAACCGTTACCTCAGAAACCTCACGAGCCCGGTGTTGTAGCTAGCGAGCGAGGCTAGCTAGCCTCATGTTCGAGGATCCCAGCTGGCCTGTCTATTTTTAAGCTTTCAGACTTTTAAGCTCTTAATCTACATCGTCATCAAACAGCGGCTGTCGGGTCGGGGGTCCTGGCTATTCGCGAAAGTGTTGTTTTCAGTGCCTTAATCCGCATCTGTGGAACGGTTATGTTGGTTTTACACAGGTGTGTGCTGAGGAACGTGACAGTGGAAGCGTAAACATTATTCCTTCGCAAATATTTAACTCGGGAGCAGAGCGTCCCAAACTTCACAGGATTTGAGGGCCTTCGGAATTCGGGAATGTTAAATTCATGTTACATTTATGTTAAAAGTATGATTTTAGTCAGACTAAGACAATAATTCTGTTTTGTTAATGTCATGTAAACATGTTGGTCCAACTGAAATCGAGCTAATCTTAGTCGGACTAACATATCTGGATAATCCAATTCATTCTGATTACTTACTATATATGCTGAGTCGGGCTGGAGTTGGACTTGGTGTTTCCTTCCTGTTCTTTGATCGGAAGTAAAATGAGACAACATATAGATCAGGGGTCACCAACCTTTTTGAGACCGAGAGCTACCTGAAGGTTAGAGAATAATATGGAGGGCTACCATATTAACATTTTATGCAGTTTACCATTTAAATGATAAATATTATGCATTCAATTGCATACACATTGATCATATGGATACATACAAGTGAGGTGAAGTGAAATGAGCCCGCGGGCACCTCGTTGGCTGCTCGCGGGCTACCAGGTGCCCGCGGGCACCACGTTGGTGACCACTGATATAGATGGTGGTGGTGTCTTTCTTTGGACAACATGGCAACTACAAGAGCAACACTTGATCTAATTTGTACCATGATTAACATGCACAGCAGATACAGAACCACAGCATGGTCCATCTCACCGTCCCCTTTTTGTTTTTCTGTGACGTAAAGATCAACAGGAAACTGATTCAATATGCACTATCTTATAGATAGGGAGTCATACGTACACGGCCAATAAATCTATTTTCTCCCAGGCCCAATCGACTTTTTTGTTTGTCTTGGCCTATAAACTTATTCTCACCAAGTTTCATGACAAATTAGTTGAGAAAACCCCTAATTAAACCCTATTAAAATAGTTCATGATTCGTTTAATACTATCCGATAAATAATCGATTAATTGTTGCAGCCCTTTTTTTTCCCCCAATTATACTAACTAATCCAACTGAGGATAGAAACGTAAAAATAAACAAACAAACAAGAGAGAGGTTAGAGGTTAAATTCCTCACATGGAGCTCTTGTTTTCTCAGCTTATGAGTTTATGCAAAAGTTAAGTGTGTCCAAAAAATTATGGGAGTGAGTCTAGGAAATCCCCTTGACTATGCCAAACAATACATCATGATATATATGGGCAAGTCATCATGTGTCCCTACATTTGATCCATATTTAAAAATGAAAAAAGAACTAAAGTCAGTAATATCAGGAGGAAAATGTGTAAATAAAGTTTTTCTTCCCAAGGCTCATTGCTTGAGTGCCATCACATGGTTATTTACAGCACATGAATCCCCTGGCCTTCTGTTGCTCTAAAAGCATAACATAAATATTCCATCATCAGAATTTAGACTTTATTGGTAGTAAGTCAGCTATGTCCAAGTCTGGATCGGGGCCGCAGGCCACCCTTTTAGTGACCTCTGCATTAAGGCCACAGTAAACGATGGCCAGCCAGCTAGAAATACAGTGTGGTATTTGTGTGTAGGGAATGGTGAGAAAGCAGATTTTCACAGATGTAAACAGTGTGAATGGACTCTGTGTGAAGGCTGCAAAATGTTAGTAAGTCAATGGGACGCATTGTTGTCACTGCATCCGGCCCCTTTTGTAGAGAAACATCTTTTGCCAATGCAAAGCATGTCAGACTATCAACACGCAAACGGGTGGTTTTGACAAGCAAGACACAGTAGAGGTTCTTGTCTTTTGATGGAAACAGTGATTTATTTATTTATTTCTATGACACAGCTGTGATTCAGCCCTGAAAAACTGCCAAATTTATCTAATCCTGGATTATCAACTTCTTCAGTTCTGGAATAAGTACTCTTTTGCTCTTGTTGTGTTTAGATTGCTGGAGACACCTTTTTTGAAGTAATATTTACAAGGTTTTCTCTTTTTAACTGAAAAAAAAATTGTCCACACAGAGAATCACACAGTCCTGGTTGTTTACTCTCATGAGCTGCAGTTTACTTCAGCCTCTTCCATGCTACAATTAGCTGGGATATTTAAACCCATTCACTCCACCGACAGTGGCTGGTCTGACCCGGTAGAGGTTTTCTCACCTGTGCGTGAAGTGTGACGCTGCAAACAAAGCGAGTAGGGGAAGAAAAAGGACACCACAACACAACCACCACCGCCATAGGTCTCTGTGATACCGTTATGGTGGTGTACCATTTTGCATCTTCTACTTTTTTTCAGAAATGTTCATAAAACTTCACTTTATGTGTGTTATTTAAAACATTTGATAACTAAAAGCCTGAGTAAAAGGCTCCATTTGGTTTAAAGAAAAAGTAATGATTACCACAAACATTAATGCTATCAGCTATGCTAGTGTATAGAGGATAAATGTGTGTACAAAGGCAAAATTAGCACGTTCACCGGGCTCTTACATTTCCACTGATGCCAACAATTGTTGCGCATTGGCACTAGCTGTAATTTTTATGAATGAACTCGGCACTGCTCTCCTGTGTATGAATAATCAATCTGTATGAGTTTCAGATATTAAATTACACAGCTAACTGATATTAGCATCCATCTGAGTCATGTTCACTCATCTGTAGAAAAAAGTACTGTCGATCCTTGACTAAAGGAGACTTCTCTGTCCACACACATACCAAGTGCATGCATGCTTGTGTTGTTGGTGAAGCGAAAATACTCACAAATCCCTTAAATACCTGGCTAATCACTTGAGTTGAGTAATACACTCTCACAATTGTTTCCCCACCATCGTCGGTAGCTATGTTTACATGGACAAAAGTAATCGGCGTAAAAGCCTGATTGGGAAATAGAAATATCTCATATAAACAGTCCAGTGCCAGTCCCCAAACTCACAATACGCGATACATGGTCTGTGATACCGATAATATCACGATACAGCGATTCTGTGATAATCAATTTATTACAAGACAATCATACAGCAATGCATCGCAATATCTGTCTGGCTAAAACAAAACGTCGGTGAAAAGTTAAAAGTGCAGGATTTGTGAACAAAGTGTATAAAGTCTATGTATTGAACGTGGATGGGGCATCTCTAACAGCATTAACCCACTGTAAACTCCCTCTTCTTTGGCCAGGTAACTTCCGCCCAAGTTTCCCTCAATTATTTGAGACAAGACGCCTGTGAGTGAAACTGGCAGGGACTGTTTACTTCAAAGCACCCTAATTTATTCATTAAAATATCGGTATTTGCCGTGTTACATTGATTATTGTGTTGCACGAGGAAGGTACAACGCTCATTATTGACAGTGCAGTAGACAGTAGTCAGGATGTTATTGACAGTGGTAAAACACAATCTAATCCACACCTGTGTCAATGGCAAGACTGGGCATTATAGGTGCCATAAAAGCAGACTTTATGGCAGAACAATTTTGTTCCTTATAAAGTGGTAACCTTTTCACTCTTTGTCTCTATCACAAACATGTTCCCCTTTTTATTTCATGATCTTCACCACAGAGCTGGTCTGTCACGTCACTGCTAATGCAAACCTAATCTTAATGTAGTAAATGTCAATGTTTGTTTGCCAGATAAAAGCTCAAAATCTCAACGTACTTTATCTTAATCTCGTTACATAAAACAAAAAATACCTTACTTTAAACTCCCTCCGATGCGTCATGGAAAATATTGTTTGATTGCCGGTACGTTCTAAAACTGACGTATATTTAACTTGTGAATGGCTCGATTTGAAAAGAGTGTGTGCACATGCGCTCCTTTCCGGTGTATTTGAGCCTCTGTACTCAAACCACAGGTGAACTGTAATGACATCACCTGATGGCCTTGGCCTTTTTGTGTTGTTCTGCCGTATGGCACGCTGTAAATGCTGGTGCCAGCCGACAGCCATTGATCAATTTGATTCCCAGTAACGTTTTGCCTCCAGAGAAACAACATGTTATACGGACGTAATCTTATTTCTGCCATAATTAGAAACACATGAAGATTTACTGCCACTCACGTGACGTCCCAGTTTCCTGTGGCCTACAACTGCTTTTTGGAAATCTAGGCTAATGGCACTGTGATGGAACCAATTCTCTGTATGTCAGAAAAAGAAATGGAATTTTAACAATCACAAAGCACAGGTAATTGTTTTAGTAGCCTATTGTAGGACCGGGTGTTGTACTTCAATACTTTCATGTAACGAATTGGGTGTCAACTTCCTCTGTATCACCTAATGTTGAAAATGTGTTTTCATACCATATGAAATTTCAGGCCATGAGAACCCTCTATGGCATGACTTTTGAATTTTGGAATTTAAAGGCACAGTGTGAGGTCCTTTTATGTGGTTTGCCATAGAGGGTTAATCTAAACTATTCGATTACTAAATGAATCATCAACTATTTTGGTTTGGTAAACGGATCAAATTCTTTCATGATTTTCTGACATTTAGACACCAAACGAGATTAATGGAGAAGAATATAACCAACAGATTAATTGATTATGAAGTTTTAGTTGCAGCCCTGGTCCTCAAGTTCCAGATATCGCTAATGATACTATATCGAAAATTTGTAATTCGTACCCAGTAGGGCTGCAATAATGAATTGATTACTTTACTTTACTGATTTTTCAGCTTCTTTTATGTGAATATTTTCCAGTATCTTTGCTCCATATAGTAATAAAACCCAATACTACTGAATACTCTGGTTTGTGGACAAAACAAGACATTTGAGAGCATCATCTTTTAGGGGTTTGTGAAACACCGGTCAACATTTGTCAATGTTGTCTGACATTTTAATGGACCAAAATGGGTCTGAGGTTGTTTTATCTACATTCAGTTGTTGGCCATTGGAACATAAATCCCAGGTGAACGTGCTAATGTCGCCTATGCTCTCTTCCAGAGAAGTGCCGTTTCCAGCACAGCACTATGATACGCGTTCATCCTCTGGCCTCCAGCAAATCTTTGGAGAAAAAGACTGATTTGAAAAATTGAGAAATTAACGGATTAAATGGGACTGTATCAAAGTCCAGATACATGCCGTAATCGACGCCCAGGCCCGGTCTTGTGTCAACTCACCAACCCCACAGAATTAACGTGAGCTGCAGTTTGACTTGAGATAATGTGCATATGTGAGGTTTTATATTAACCTAGTAGCTGCAGGTAACAGGACAAACGTAGTGGGGAAAGGTTGTGGGGGGAGGGAGTGCTGGTGCTGGTAAGGAATTTTAAGTGGTACAGGCTGATCCTTGGAGAGTCGGCTCCTTGTCAGTTGTGTACTATTGTGTAGCCTGCTTACCTGAGCCGAGTAAAATCCCCTGTCCTGACACGTCTCCTGTTACTGTGACACCCTTCACCCCCACCTGCATTCCAGTGTGTTAATCAAGTTTATCAGGCATCTTGTTTTACACACATTTCATATAAGTTGGTAGTTTTAAATTAAAGAGACCATTAAGAGAGACCATATTAAACCAGACACCAGAAAAGCCATCTTCCCCTGCCCTATTTAAATTTTTTTTTTTAATTTTTAGTTTTGATTTGTTTTAAGTGAAAACTGTAACATGATCCCATGTTATCCCAATTAACGTTGAGTGTGCGATCTTGGTTAACAACAAGCCAGTCTGAAGCTATTTAAAGGAAATCATGCATTAATAAATCTAGAGCAGTACCTGTTCAATTTTGTGTTTCTTTTGTCTGTATTTTAGTGTTTAAATGGTCACTGTTACTATTACATGACAAAGTTAGATATTATTAATAATAATAATAATAATAATAATAATAATAATAATAAATAATATAAAAAACAAATAATAAAAATTATAGAGGGCTCCAATAGTCATTCGTCATATCGGCAGATCCTGGTGTATGTGTGCCAATAACGATATTGTGCATCCCTATTTTAATGTCAAACATCCATCTATAAATGGATATAAATCCATGCTCGTAAAAAGACACAGAAGTGTCTCTTTTGTGATATTTAGTGATTTCTCTTGCATTCCTCAAACAACACACCCCGGAGCCTTTAGCAAGTCAACTGCCAAGTTTACAGCCCGTCAAGCAAACTGTTGGACAGTTAATTTGATTAACAGACAGACGGGCTTTCTTTGCATTTACAGGTGGACGTTAGATTGCGTCAGTACTTACTGTGAACGTGAAAGAGGCACACATTATCGAAGTAGCGTTAAAACGAAATTAACTTGCCGGCTTCATCAAATGGTTTCTGCAAATTCTTTGACTTGAATTTTAGTAGTAACTTGTAGAGGGGAGTATCTTTGTTGAAAGTTGTAGTTGTAGTATTCTGTTTATAGTAGGGCTGCAGCTAACAAATATGTTTATAATCCAATATGTATCATTTATTTTTTTCAATAGTTGTTTTATCCATAAAATGAAGAAAACTGTGTGACCCCACCTTGAAAGTGTGAGGTCCATTATTAGTATATTAAGTATTGTGTATGTACCTAGACATATTATGGTCGTTCACTATGTCAAGGTGCATGTTTATTATATATCACCTTTACATTTGACTGTCTTTGCTGTTGTACATTTCACCATTGCAGGGTTAACAAAGGGCAATCCAGTCTTAAATGACTCTGAGAATGTTGCTTTGTATATATAAGTGTTTTAATATGTAATTGTTAATGGCCATTAACTTTTCCCTGATAACAAGTGTGTGCAACACTTGTTATCAGGGAAAACTAGCAATGACCAACTGAATATGGCTCTAGCCTGTCTGTGTGGTTCAGGCTTGGTTTGGACCTGAATGTTTCTTCAGTTCAGAAACGGAGGCATTGTTAAGTTAACTAAATAATTGTTTACAGTTATGTGATAGCACCTGAGGTAACAGCAGTTTCCGCAATTTGTGTGTTAAGAACAGAGTGGTTACCTGAGTGCGATTCTAACAAATATTTGTTTGTGCCTCGTTCAGCTGAAGTCCACACATGTTGTGTTTTCTGTCCTCTGGGGCCCCTTACATTTTCCTCTGTGACTCATAAAGCCACAGGTGATTTTCTTATGAGCAGATGGCACCTTGGAGTGCAGTGGTTGTTTTGCCATTCAGCTCTGCTCCCCAGAGCCAACTGTAACTTATTACAGTCTGCTCCACGTCCACATGTGGCCACACGCTGCTTTTTTTCCCTCTTAATTATCAGACGGACTGAACATGTTTAATTGTTCTGTGAAATTGTTCTGTTAAGTGCCGAGTGATTTCGGGAAAACATGCAATTTTAATTTTATTTTAAAACCAATATTGCCAAAATAGTTCCACACCACTGCTGATGTAGTGTTTCTGTTTGACACTCGGGTTTCCATAGTGCCGGGTTCAGTTGAGCCTGAAGCCATTGATACAACAGGTAACCTCCTCCATCCTGTGCTCTCACTTACAGTCGAGTGTAATTGAGAAAATCTCTTCATCATATCACAATATTATTGCAAATGCAATCAGTTGTTCAGCCCTAGTTCTGTATAATGAAACACATTTTGAACAAAGATGTATTATCTTCTTCTAACCTCACTTTTTCTTGTTGGCCTTCAGGTTGAGCTGGACTCCCGAGTTTTGTTTTTCCTTGTGTTGTGTGTGTATATATAGCAACTGGTGCAATGTAATATAGTATTCCTGTTGTTTGCTGCTGTTATGCATGGTGTTGTTTTATTTTTTTGCTAATCTCTTGATGTGGTTCCATACAGCAGTTCGGTCAACAACCTCAGTTGCTTTAAACTAACTAACTTTATAAATGAAATGTTAGTTTGAGCTGAGTCTTGACATTCTTGACTTTATCATATCGTTGGATTTACCTAAATGAAAGTAAATTGATTGATTGATTCATCAGTTTGAGTATTTTTATTAATGATTCCAAGAAGTTCTCTAGTTATTCCCTAGTTTTTCTTTTGCTCTGTGCAACAGAAAATGTGGACTAAAGAAGACATTTAATCATCACCATCATAATTTTAAGCATTTTTTAAGCATTTCTGACATTTTATGGACCAAACAACCCATCTATTAATCGAGAAAATCCTCAACACAATTATCAGTGATGAAAATAATCTTTAGTTGCAGCTTTACTCTAAATTAATAATAATACTATAACATAATAACGGATCAACAGAGCAGTTATATATCTAGTAAACATTTCATACACTAAATATAGAAATTACATTATAAAATTTAAGTGAGTAATTTTGACATAATTATTATTTCATTGACATTTTTAGGTCAAGTCCTGCACAATTTGCAGTATTTTCATTGTCAGCATTATCAAACCTGATCCATGGAGCTTCTCCAACTCTAAGTGACTGGTTGTGAGATATTTAAATGTCTGTGGTGTCATCATTAAGGTCAGTGCTGTCTTCATTATCTCTCCTGGCAGTTTTTTTTACAAGAGTTTATTTAGACTCACCTGAGGCCAAGTGTAAGTAGTAAATAGTTGTCAAGTCATTAGGGAAGGGATGCAAGAGGAAAAAAAAGGCGATGTGTTGTCATTGCCCTACAGTCGTTCCTCCACCTATGATGTTAAAAACCAAAGTCTCCAGAACGTCAACACAAGTCCTGTTGCCTTCAGTTCTGTTTTTGTTTTACTGTTACCCTGCAGCTGTCGTCTTATTTATTAAACAAATTCAGAAGTGCTTTGTTGTAGGCGGAGGAGGTGTGTAATGCAAATTTTGAGGCTTTTTGTTTTCACTTATATTCCGTTGCTTGTGTGTGGTTGAAAGCCGACCCTCCTCGTGGTGAGTCATGGCTGAAGTCTCAAAACTATATTCATGGTTAATAGGTGGGTGAACCTTCAGTCTTTAAAACATTCCAGGAATGTTGTCGTCCTGTGTGTGAGATCACTCGAGCGAAACGTGTAGTCTTTCTCTCTCAAGTAGATCGACAAAAATGGACAACGTGTAAATGTTATGTTTCATGTCGGGCTAAAACTCGATTAATAGTTTTTTTTAATGTGAATATTTTCTGGTTTCTTTGCTCCATATAACAAAGAAATGATCACACCTGAGTAATTCTGGTCTGTGAACAAAACAAGACATTTAAGAACATCATAATTTTGAGGTTTAGGCAACACTGTTCAACATTTTTTTTTTTAGACCTAACTGATTTTTAAAAAAATAGGTTGAATTATTCATCTTTTGGTGATTGTTTGAATAAAGTGTTTTTTGAGGTTTTGTTTTCATTTTAAAGTTCTCTGATTTCTCATTCCTGTTTTTGCAAAGAAACCAGAAAATGTATGCTTTGCTTTAGGAAGCACTGATGGACATTTTATGGACCCAACGAATTATTGTGCCAGTTACAACTCTAGTCAAGATGTATTTTCCTGTTTTTATTGCCACAAATGTTATCTTTACAAAGATTAAACATCATGCTTGAGGTGTCCAGTGTAGAAGAACTGGAGACATCTAATGGTGAGGACTCCTCCGCTCAACCCCTCCCTTTCTCAAGTGTGTCAGGGAACTACGGTGGCCCTTGTGTACCAGAAAGTACCTCATGTTTGTTTGTGTTGTAAGCATCAACATCAAAACATGAACTCCAGGCGTTGGTTCGTTCTCACTTTCATGGTGGACCAAGATGGCAGCATCTGTAAGCAGGGCGCTTATCTAAAGTTCACCCAAGGGTTATTCTTAGGCTGAACAGTATTTTTCTTAAAATGGTAGCACACTTAGGCAAACATCCTTTGGATAGGATCTTTTAAGCTTGTTGTTTATTAACTCGTTCAAACTGAAGTGCTGAACTGTATGCAATCAACAACGAGAACATACAGGGTTAATTTTTAACCATGATACGAGTAACCAGGCTCAACACTTGTCTAAATATTGGTCACGTATTGTTTACCTGTGTGGTGTTTGTATTCCAGGCATTTAAAAGGATACAATTATTGGACAGAACTGTAACTGGATTCTGTAGTATGGAAAAAAAGGGTGTCCCCCGCCCTGAGGGGACACAATTTGAGGGAAGGACAAACAAGGCCATGGAAGTGGTTTTATTTTGCGTGACTGAAATTGTTTGCAGTATGTGTAACCTCATGCCTGTTGAAGGGAAAACGGGCCACTTATTGTTCATGTAAAATGTATCACTTGTGGATTGTAATGGTGATATTCCACAGAGACAGTATTGGCGAAACCCTATACAGGGCTGCTCTTTCGAATAAGATCTTTTCTTTTTTACAGCAGTCATTGTTGTGAATTTTAGTAACGGCAAAATGTTTTATGATTCTGCCCATGTTTGTGACTTTTGCAATCTAACGTACGAGTTAAATGTTTTACTTAAAGTGAAAATGTTTAGTTTTTTATTACCCCAGATTGAGTTTTAAGCAGGGTCGGCTCTAAGGAGGCTTCTATTTTGGACCACCATGTTTTTATGGTAGCCTACAATGGACAAACAAGACATTTTTTGGAGTTTTAATTTGCTGTATCCATAAAATATCACAATATGTCTAAAAAATGTTCATCTGTGTTTCATCCAGAGCCTAAAAATGATTGTGTTCGCAAATGTCTTTTTGTCTACAAACCAAAATGAATTGATTTATCGAAGTAATTGCAGATCCATCAATTTATCATTGCAGCCCTAATAGATTTTACACAATGTACCTTGTAGGGATTTTTACGCTGGGGTGGAGTCAACCTCAGTTTGTGTTTTTTTGGTCAGGGAATGTTGTCAGCAATTAAAAAATTAAATTGTGGTCCAATTACTTTTAATTGTATTTTTAACTAACTTTTTTTTGACAGAGCCGCACAAACGGTGAAAAACAAATGTGCAGCAACAGACTAGCAGAGTGATGAAATACAGTGAATAGTTACTGCTTCCTTCTTCAGCAGCTGTAACAAGGATAATGAAACGGGTAACCACTGGAAGAGAGTCGTGGCAGCTTAATAAAACACCAATTATCCTCTCAATTCTGTCATTCTGTCTGAGGATGGAATTTATAAATGTGTGACTGTGACTAAGAATTCATGTCACATAGGCCTTTTTTGAAAGTACAAATGCTTTAGGTGTCTATAGACGAAACGAGCAGAGTTGCTTAGCAATCTCATGAAAGTACACTGGGCCTATTTGCTCTAGTTAATGTGGAAACGGTTTCCGAAATTGTCTCGTGCCGTGTCTCATTGGTTATTGTGATACTCAATCTCAGCGGATTTTTCCTCTTCTCCCAAAGCCGCTGTGAATGAGTCATTTGGTCCTACTTTTAGCCAACTAAAAATGGACTACGGATGGTTGTGTTTATGTCGTGTCGTGTTGACGTATTGTCACTCCTGGGTGGGATCTCGCATGCACTGCCCAACCCTTCCTGCCGTCCCCTTCCCCTGGCCCCACCAACCTTTTTGTGGACGAGAAGAAGAGGGAGAGGAGCAGTTGCTTTTATATTTTCTTTATTTTGAGTATGATACACTCCCATTCTAACTTTTTTCCAGTCAGCACAGCGAGTTAAGCAGTGATGCTTACAGTGCGTTTGTCTTTTTTTAGCACTGTAGTGGCATTTTTGCACATGCAGCAGGGCGACACCTGCGAAGCAGACATTAATATTCTCTACATCGCACAATGCTTTAAGTTCCATTGATCGCTAGAGATTCATTCAGGCCATGCTATTGTATTTCCAGCTGTTTATTAACCATAAATAATTCAGTTGAGAATGGAAGAAGTGAGCTATGAAGTTCTTCAGGGCTGCAACTAATGATTATTTTGATAATCGATTAACCTGTCTTTTATTTTTTCGATTAATTGATTATTAATCGGATAAATAGAACTCACTCTCTCACTCTCTCAACAAAAGGGTAATGCAATTAATATATATTTTCTTCATAACAGAAACTTAAGCAATATCTGCTCAATGAAAGATTTGCATTAAACTGTCTCTGAATAATTGCACCGTTATACACCGTTCAGCTAATTTGTCAAATTTTGTCCGTTTTGACGGACAAACGCACAAATTGAAAACAAACGTAATGGACACTTGTTCTCCCTCAAGTGATAAATTAAGTTATTACGAACTTTAATCAATTAGTTGTTGCAGCCCTAAAGTTCTTAGTTATCAGGTTTTCTATTGCTATTAATCTTTTTACAAAAGTAAAGCCACTCGTGAGCCCATGGTGAGGTCTTGTTTTGCATTTGAGAAGCAGATACCTAAGATTAGTTTCCTTTTTCTTATTATTTTTTCCTTGATAAGCTAATCAAATAATAATCAAATTCAATCATTAGCTCATTGTTTCAACTGTAAATATTAGTAATCGGCTTCCCATGGTTGAAAATGTCTGGACCATGATGACGTGTCCCATAAACGGGAGGAGAATAATAAGCTTGTGATTAACAGTTAGCTTTTTTTTATTATTGTGTGGTCCAGTGACTAAGAGCCTGTTTATATTACGAAAGAGGGGGCGGTTGCCATGTTGGGAATCAAAATGTTTCTGCCTGTTTAGACTAGCCTTGCTGGAAGACGGCGTGGAATCCTAGCTGTAATAGGTATGGGAAGTGATATTGTCAAGATTGTGTTCATAATTAAGAATTTCTTTGTCCCACTATCATCTCAAAATCCTCAAAGTTACACTCCCTCCCTCCCAAACCCCAATGCTCTCTTCTTCTTCTGAACAAAACAGAATCTAGTGAGAGTGTTTGTGCTGGGCAAACTTAAGCTAAGTAAATATTGATTTAAGAAAATTATAACTGCTCTTAATGATATTTGTGCATGAAAACCAGTTGGCTAAGTTGCTCAGAGATGTTGATGAGATGTTTATTCATTTGTAGAAACACATGATTTATCGCCTCATTATTTGTGAGCTTTAATCATTTTGGTTATAGCATATTTTGTGTGTGAAGGTCTGATGCCAACTATCTTATATCTCAGTCAATTTCTTCTAAAAAGAAGTGCTCACTGTAAAACACTAAGCTGATGCAGGTAAATTCACATTTTCAGGATAAATTTGTGAGTGACTCTAATGGGGTTTAATTTGCCTCAAACCAGGAAAACAATATGGTGAACTCATTTCATTGTGTTTTCAGAGTTTAAAGCTTTTCACATTTTTTACCACAATATTGTGCTATTTTAAGGGATAGTATACTATAAAAAGTATTGTGTTCATTACTTTACCAAAGGGACCTCTGCAATTAGGTGCAGGGAAAAACTGGTATCAGCCCGATATATCGGATATTGGCAAAAAGTCAAATATTATGACCTGACTGACATTTTCTTCATC
The DNA here is from genome assembly GCF_019176455.1 of Solea senegalensis. Taxonomy (NCBI): domain Eukaryota; kingdom Metazoa; phylum Chordata; class Actinopteri; order Pleuronectiformes; family Soleidae; genus Solea; species Solea senegalensis. The sequence continues at coordinate 2,953,509 of NC_058035.1, read as the reverse complement.
ATCATCTCATACCCTTTAAATCAGAGACCCCATTCTATTTTGAAAACTCTGTATTTTAGTTTGGATGAGACACAGTAACTTACGCATACATCTGGAATGGTAAATATCCAGGATACAGCTAGAGCTGTAATGATTAATTGGTTAATTAAATGGTTAGTAACTTCTTCAATTAATCAGTTTTAGTTAAGTAATCTGATTTTCCAGCTTCTTAAATATGAATATTTTCTGGTTTCTTTGCTCCAATGTTGACACAATTGCTTTATTTTTCACCATTATTTTGTGTTTATATTACCTGCAACTAAGCAACAGACCCCAGAATATAAACTCTGCTTCCTGTTTACCCAGACATCCTCATGCACAGTATATGTGAACTGTTTTAACACTGACTCTGCGTGAGTCTATTTTTGGTCTGAAAAAAACCTCCCCATTTCCCTTTACATCTAACACATATGCAACTAAATGAATTGGAACCAGGCTCACAGTCAGTAAACACAGGACAATAGAGTTCCCTGCTCTGTAAATACACACGTCTGAGCTGAGAATTAAAGCTTGTAACAATCCAATCTCCCCTTGTGTTCTGTTAGTGTTGTCATATTTACAAAAGATCTAAAGGGAAAGTAAAGGCTTTTCAGCCCTTTGTTTAGAGGAGGAGGTGGAGGAGCTTCAGTGTCTTATCTTTGTGTCATATGTTCACCACACCACAAGGCTGACGCATTTCCATTCTTTTATTCTGCGTTTGTAGTTATCTTCCCTGAAAGAATATTGTCCTGGAGTTACATTTACATCAGACTTGCTTGTGTTTTTTTCTTTTCTGGCAGAAATATTTTCTATCTCCTGCTCCGTGGTCATAGGGCTAGGGTAGGTTAACCTCACCATGCAAAGATTTGACTGAGAGAAATGGGACTTTACAACAACCTCAGTGTGGTCCTGCAAGGTCAAGTTGCATTCATTAAAATGTGACCCCGATACTGCTTTTTTCTTTTTTGACCAGAATAGATTTAATTGGTATTTATTTTCTGGTCAAATGACTCTCAAAATGAAAATGCACGGTGGTTTTTAATCAACCTTGGCTCAAATTTCCAATGCTGTCATGTGCATTTATCCTCCGGCTGTGAGTGTAGCCATACTTTTTACAACTTTGGATGGTACTCAACATTTACATAAAAAGGATTGAAGGAGGGACTAATGTAGGGCTGCAACTAATTAATTATCTGTTGATTATTTTCTCCATTGATTGAATAGTTGCTTAGTGAATAAAAATGTTGATAATTGTTTATCAAACCTGGGAATGATGTCGTGTTTTGTCCACAAAACAAAATCATTAATTTTTTATATTTCTTTGTTAGATTTAGCAAAGACACCAGAAAATATTCTCATTTTTTAAAAAAATATTGAAAAACACTCAAACCAATGAATCAGTTCTCATGGTTTACCAGGTTTATCATAATGTCAGTATGAAGAGGCTCTACTTGAATTTACATGGTTGGCAACCAAGACCACACTTTTGTCATTTCACTACCAAATGGACATGCACACATTAATGAGACTTTTGCATATGAATCACAAAACATGGTTCATTTTGTAAATTAGTAGCACCTCCCCTTTCTGAGTCTGATACCTGGTCATATCTGAGTTTTCAGGATTAGGGTCTTTTTGAGATTACCCAGTAAACCGATTCACTGACTAAAGGTCCTTGGCACACAGCCGACTAGGTGACAGCTGAACTTTGATCGGCCTCCGTTGCACGCAGATTGATTTGAGTGCTCTTTGTTTCCGTTTCTTGCTATCTCCGCTTCCTTTGCTCACGTCATGCGACACTAAGGCACACAGCTGAGTTGTCACGTAGCAGGTGACGAGGCCCCATGCTGGGTTGTAGAGCCTCGCGTTATCCATGTGCTTATTTTTACACATTTGGTGTCTGCTTGTTACATTAAAACTTGGGTTGTGAGGTCAGAATGTTCTCCAGACCTCAGCAGCAGTGAATAATAAATCTGACGCCAGGTGTTTTCGATGACCCATTTAATAGCCCCTTTTTTCTTGTTCACCGCTGTTTTAATGGCTTTAATGTGCGAAGCCCTCTGAGCAGTTTTGAGGTGAGACGAGCCACTGATGTACAGCTTGTTGTTCTGCCTGCCAGTGCATTTAGCTGCTGTTGGCCGGAGCTGAGCTGGCTGTGCTGGGGCCTGCCTGCTGGCTGACTGCCCTCTCAGGGGTGGGGCGGCCTCACTGCTCAGCACTGACCTTCACTCTGATTTATGAGTTCCTCCTTTCACTCTTGTTTCCCTGCTCTCCTCCTTCGCTCGGGTCCAAGCAGTAGATGAGAAATCTCTTCCAGCTGCACTCAAACATAAGTTGGTCCATTCTGTGTCCACTGCCGACATCGCTGTGTATAAACAAAAGCATCATGTGCAGCAGATGTGTGTCTTCATGTCCTTGTTGTTGCAAAGCATGGGCTGTTGCCAGAAACCGAGATAAGAAACATTATGGAGAAGCCAATTTACATGGTAGTATTATTCTACCATCAATTGGCCAGTTAATCAGTCAATAGATGATTGATAACATTTTCTTTGAGCATGAAAGTTAAAAATGTAATACTGGAGTGCAAAAAACATACTCTACATTCAAACTCTTGTCGCCCAGTGACATTTAAAATAAACTACAAAGTTTATATTTAAAAACCCTCTTTCTTTTCCCAGTGGTATTGCAATAATAACAATAAAAAAAGGATCTGTTTACCAGTTGCTTTTTCTGTTTTTGTTCTAAATGAGGTGATGCCATTAGTATCGAGTCCTGTATAGAAGTACCGCTGCAAACACTCCCCCACGTCTCTGTTGGGATTAGGTTTTATATGAAAGTCCACACGGGATTGATACTGCTGATGTATGAAAGGGCTTTTCTCCAGCGAGGAACGGGGAAACCTTTTGATCGATTGAGTCCTTTTCCTATTATTGTTGTAAAAGTTTTAGAGTGATGTCAGTTATTGATTCAATATTTTCATCCGTGGGATGCTGTGCAAGATCTTTCAGTAATTTTAGTAGTTTAGAGTTACACATCCATGCTGCTTTCTAAGTACGCACAGTTTTCCTGGTGTGTCCTATCATTTCATCCACGGCTACACCCACTTAGAGTTTGGTAGTCATCTCTGCCATTATGAATCATATATTTCTTTGGGTGGAGAATGTGGAAGTGCTTAGCCACCACTGATGATTCATAGAGTTTTTCTTCTTCTTTTAACAGAGGGGTGCAGTGTGCGGGTGGAGAAGCAGACGAGGTGAAGAAACCACTGGCCTACTTTTCCCTGCAGCATTTCAAGAGGAGGCCGTGGTCCCTCTGGGTGCAAGAAACACCATGTGCCAAAACTGTAAAGGAGTTCCCACCGCCTCGTAAGACTTCCAGTCTTCTTGTGAACCTTCCTCTCTAGTCTGAGGACCCCCGTTGATCCCCCACGTTGCCGACTGGCAAAGATGAAGAAGGTGGAGCAATGGTCAGCGGAGGATGTCTCTGACTGGCTGAGCAAAGAGGGGATGCCCGAGTACCAGGATGCCCTCCATCAGACCGACGGTCCTGCTCTGCTCAGGCTCACAGAGGCGGATTTCCGGAATCCTCCCCTCTCGCTGCTGTCATGTGACGGCGGGCAGCAGATTATGGAGCGGGTGAAGACGCTACAGATTGAGAACCACATGGTCGCTCACAAAAACGGTCACACAAACGGACATGTTGTCGGACTACCTAACGGGACAAGCAAACCCCTGAATGGCACAATGGGGAGGAAGGACCTGAGGATGGAGATGGTGCACATCCACATCCCTACAGCGGAAGCGTCGCGCTCCTCTTTTCCTACGGAATGGAGGAAGACGGGCGCGGCTTTTTGCTACGCCGTGGTGTGCTTTGTGACCACCACGATTGTCATCTCCGTGGTCCATGAGAGAGTTCCTTCAAAAGAGCACACCCCGCCGTTGCCTGACAAGTTCTTTGACCTGTTTAACAGAGTAGAGTGGGCCTTCTCCATCTGTGAGATCAACGGCGTGCTGCTGGTCGGACTGTGGCTCGTACAGTGGATTCTGCTCAAGCACAGGTACAGGACAGATCTCCAGTCATTGAACAGATCGAGTTGAAATATGAATTCAAACTAAACGAAAATGTTTATTATTTTTTTTGTACAGGTCAATTATAGGCAGGCGGTTCTTTTTCATTGTGGGCACACTCTACCTGTACCGGTGTATTACAATGTACATCACCACTCTGCCTGTTCCAGGGATGCACTTCAAATGCTCTCCAAAGGTATAATACTTGCTCACTTTTATTTCTCTCAGCACTATAAAAAGGATTTCTTATTTTACTGCAGCGCACTAAAACAAAGTGGGGCTTTGAGTGCTTGATTCACTGTGGTTCCTCTTTGATAGCACTGCAAACCACTGTTTGTAAATTTCTTTCTTAATAAAGGGGGAAAAAAGGTACTGTGGATGCAGTCCAAACATCATTTGAATACAGATGCTGATGTGTGGGCTGCCCGAACAGAAATGTTAAAAAATGGCAACACCCCTTTTCATAACCTTCCTCTTGTAAAGTTATATATAACTTTTTTTTGTTGTTTTTAAACTGATTATATTGTTAGGCCTGAGGAACTTGAGGACTAAGGTAATGGAAAGTCGTTGCTGTAAAAAACTCATGACTGAGGACTGATGAAAGGGGCTGAGGACAATAACCATGCTCTACATAGTAACCTGTGCACACTTACAGCATGGCAACATGTCAACAGTTAAAATTGAAACAGTACTTTGTGTACGAGACAAATACGAGACATTAACGGTAAAAGTAGAAGAGTTCCCTGACCTCAAGTTCTGACTATCAATAGAACGCACTGTTATACTTGCCTTGAAACCCCCTTATGTTGCACCCCTTATCAAATGTAAACAACAACAAAGGCTGTTAAAGCTCCAGTGTCTAAGAATTGGTGATATCCAATAGTGGGACTGCAGTTTGTAACAAATGGCTGGATGTTTTGAGCTGCTGGTGAAACACGATGGCGGTCTTTGTAACTCAAGTTCTGTGCGTAAACCAAATGATTTAGTTTTTATTTTAAAGTGATGATACACACTAGATGCTTTTTCATATTAGAATTTGTCATTTTTGCACACTCTAATTAATAATAGTGGGTTTGACCTCTGCCTAGTGTCATGCTCATGACTTCCATTATAGTGGACTTACTTCCAGTGAACGCAGTCTCTGATCTATCAGACGTCACATTTTAGTATCGGCTCAGCAAGCTTGGAACCTTGCCAGAGCGGGTACCAAAAAAAGCACCAGGTACTATCCCTAATGGAAGAGGAAAAAAAAACAACAACATTCGAGCTGAGTAGTGCTACAACTGTATAATGAAAAAGCCGCATTATACAAACATCCTTACAGATAGTATATTACATTTCTGCCAATTAACCATCCTAAACGTTGCACACTGGACCTTTTTAAGTAGTCGTAGTAAAAAAGATAGAGACAACTGAGGGCCGATTTAAAGTTAAAGCTGAATACTAGTTCTGTATAATCCCTGTTACCAGGAACACGGTGTTCTCAGTAAAATAACAGCTCACTTAGCACAAAGTAAGTGCGTAACCAAAACAGTGAGTGAATGGGCAAATTCTAACACTATAATACTCATATACCTGTGTCCTTACCAGCATTGAAAGGAAAATGGCAGAAAGGGGATAAAAGTAAAACTGGGAGCAGCCACTATAACGACACAGTCCTTACACATTTTCAAATGAGGACAATTTTAAATACTGTTTTTCCTGTTTTGCTCTGCACATTGCCCTGCTTTTTTATTTTATGTCAGTGGAATATAATACTCTCCATTGTTGGTGATTCGATTACCGAAACAGCAGTACAATACTCGTTAGTGCCACAGGCTGCCGATACTCTGAAAGGAGCCATTCAACAATTCTCCTTCACTGATTTACTCTAATGTGTTAAGTGGAGGCTCAAGATACTCCTCTGGGGCATAACCTCGTACAAGGACACCAAGCGACACTTGGCATCTCAAGTTCTGAGAGCTTGTTGTTTAAATTGTCAAAAACACTCAAGGCAATAAATTGGGCTGCATTTTCAGTATTAAATAAAATATAATCATTGAAATTAGCAGTGACATCACTGGTGATTCCACTCTCAAGGGAAAACTTGGCTGTTCTCACTTGTCCCAAGAAGAACATTTACTTTTTTATATTTTTCTGAATTATTTCCCATTATTCTTGTCAGATATTGTTCTGTGAGTGTGTTAAAGATGTTGTAATCTAATGCCGTCGTTTTCTTGCAGCTTCTCGGGAACTGGGAGGCACAGATGAGGCGAGTGTTGAAGATGATCGCGGGCGGGGGCCTGACCATCACCGGCGCCCACGACATGTGTGGAGATTATCTGTACAGTGGTCACACTGTCATGTTAACACTAACATACCTCTTCATCAAGGAGTGTAAGTGTCACCGTTGATTCTTTGTCGTTTCAGTGTAGTTTTGTTTAACATGGATGCACTACCTTCATTTATCAAATGCACCTGATATTTTATGAGATTAGTGGATGATGCCCATTTTTATCTCAGTAATATGACTATATACATGTAGATTAAAAAACTGTAACTTTGATTCTTGAAATGGACAATGTGGTGAATTGGCTGAAGTTAATATAAGTATACAACACCAAACAACTGAATGGAGTCAAATGGCCTTCTAGCTACTTTGTTTTACATGCTGTGACACGAGAGGGTACAGTCTGTCGGATAATTTACACATTTTAATGTACATGATGCAAATTCTAGACCGAGAACAGTGACTCAAGTTGCCACTGGCTAATTTGTATCTTATACAGACAGAGAGCTACATGGAAACAAGGCACAAGAATGTCTACAAAGGTTTTATCTCTGATGCTGATGCTATTTATTCAACTCTGCCTTCATTATTACTGATATACAACTGATAATTGTGAGTTTATAATTCTGTACAGCTATTATGGACAAAAGTGTTTGGCCACACCTGTTAAGTATTTAATTCAGGTGTTTCATTCACACTTTGGGCTCTAGGCCCCTTAAGGGCAATCTTAACGCTTCAGCATACAAAGACATTTTGGACAATTTGTGGTGAGTTTGGTGTGGAAGAATGTACAACACTGTGAAAGTCCATTAGTTTTGTTGTTTCAGCAATGCTTTTATTTATCTATCTATTTATTTATTTATTTATTTATTCATATATATATATGTTTATTTCAGTCATGTCAGTTAGATCAATCATCATCACACATCATCTTAGTGTAGTTCATGAACGCACAGTGTAAATATTTCTCTGTCACCTTATTGGTACACATCCAGTACATAAGGGACACATGTATACAGTTGTAAAATACAGATTAAAATGTCTTGTATTAAAAGATAGATAAATATCTGCTGAGTTAAGCTCATTGGCCAGCTTTCATACAGAATTGGACAGACATAAAATAAGAACAAAACACTACTTGTTTTTGCACAATACTGCAATGTTACTTCCTTTTAATGAGGTTCCGTTTTTGGTCGCATTTTTCTGTGAACCGTAGGACTCTCACAAAGTAGGGACGTAGGTTTATGTCCCCGTGACGCCATTGGTGGCTTTCTGGACAGAAAATGAGTGGCCTTAGCGGAGTTTTGCACACACACACACACATAAGTGCTTTCTCTAGTTTTAAGATTCATTACTGTATAGCAACATATTGTCATATTCATAACTTATCATCTCTCTGATAAGTATTGTTGCGACACAAAAAGACACAATTTTAACTTTTCTCCTGTGAGTACTAGTGCATTATCGCTCTGTTGCTCAACCACATGTACTGTGTTTTTCTTTTTTTCAATGCATATGTGCGTTATCTGAGTTCCTTGGTTTACACACCCATATGTGGGTTCAAGACAAAGTACAAGGGTCAGTTTGGACGTTTTGAGCTGCTTGTGGTTGAGATGATAGCATTTCTATCAACAGGCTTTGTTTGAGTAACGTCATTTGTTTTTCTTATCATTTCCACATGGTTTGTGCGGGGAAACCTGATTGATACAGCAGTGACATCTAGTGGGGGAAAAGTGTAATGACTGGTTAAATGATAAAGTTAAATGTGATACAGTTGGTTTGATTTGCTTGGTGTTTATGTTTCTATTTGCAGATTCTCCAAAGAGGTTCTGGTATTACCACTGGTTTTGCTGGACCTTAAGTGCTGTGGGGATTTTCTGCATCCTTCTGGCCCATGACCACTATACTGTGGATGTGGTGGTGGCATATTTTATCACTACACGCCTCTTCTGGTGGTACCACACCATGGCCAACCAGCAAGTAAGTGCAACTTGCTATACACAAGTGGTGGTATTTGGATTTTGGGAAAAATTAAGTGAGTAAATAGACGCACATGGAATATGTATTATGTGCAATAGTGTATGATATAATAATGTATCAATAAAAGGAATCAAATGAGGGAAAACAACACTTTTTTGGAACTACAACTACTGTAGTAAACTCCCTATTTATTTATCTATTAATGTTAATTGTGAGCTTTAGAGGTGGTGGTTAGATGGAGCACAAATAGCCGTAAAGCCAGATTTATACTCTGTCACACAGCATGTTTTAAATGTGTTGAGCAACAGAAATTGAGTGAAAGAAAATGTCACTTATCATTTTGTGTGTACTGGTATTTACTCTAGTGTACTCAATGTACTTGTAGGACATTTTGTGGCATAAACACTGACCTTGTCAGGACCACAACCTGTTTCTAATTAGACAGAACCTAATTTCCAATGGAACTGGTTGAATTTAGCTTATATATGACTTGTGTTTAGGTCATGGTTAGGGTTAAGGTTGTGTTTAGGCTGTCCGAGTGAAAACAGTGATGAACTGTCAGTTTCTCTCTGTTGCTTTTTGGTCTTGATTGTTTCAACTGAAACACCTCTCTATTTAATACACTCCTGTCTTCCTCTCAGTAAAAGTAAATTCAAAATCTTCGTCAAATCCCTGCGTTATCAATTGAAGCAAAAAAGCAGCACACATGTAGCTGCAAATGAACAAACTGCCCGTACTGACCCCAGTGGCAACAGAAAGAGCCGCCTGCAGGTGTGTACTTACACAGAGACAACTGACAACCTTTCGCTGGAGGATAAATTGAAAACGTTGCCCGACTCGTTCAAGTTTCGTCAAGCGACTTTCACCCCTCTGTCGCCTGAAGTGATTGTCAGTTTACTGCAAATTACTGCAACACAAAAGAAAGAAGACGAGCTGACCGTGGCGGGAGAGTTACTTGCCCTGTGCTGAGTCATGGTCCTGAGGGGACCAATTACAGTTGATTATAATAAAGACATTTTTATTTATAAGCACCTTTTAAGACACTCAGGGACACTTCACAGAATAAGTAAGACAGTTGTTGAGGTCTGTGTCACCTTGAGGTCCGACTACATGTCTAGAATGGTGGATGTCTCTGTACCATGACTTGGAATTTAAGTAATTTTAGACCGGTATGATGAATTAAGTTGGATTAAATCTTCACATTATTTAAATAAAGATGTTATGGTGTTGGTATTTTACCTATACATTATTTTAATCGATCCTGTCGCGTGTGGTTTAAGGAAATACAGTGTGAAATGAAAGTATTATTCATTTTAACAGCTTTAAACAAATATTCACTCCTAAAACAAATACTAGCTTCAACAAAGTAACATGAATGAAGTTTACGTTAAAGCATACAGTTATACAGTAGGAGTATAAACAACACCAGGCAACTATAAATAGCCTCTGAGCTACTTTTTGTTTATATGCCAAGTTCCTTTTGAAATCACTGGACGGATAAAAATGTAAAATCCGATACGATCCAAAAAATCCTATATATCACATACTTCCCTATGCACAGACTGTAAAAACTGAGTTTAGCCATGTTGTGGAGCTGTTTATTTCTGCTTTATGGGAGAAGGATATTTATATTAACAGTTGGAGAATTATGTCTTTCAAACAGTGTCATAGTGGTTGTTGGTGGTTACAGCAAAAAACTAAAGTCTATGATTAGGGGTGGGGATATATCGACGTTCTTCCTGTTTTCTTCAGTTAGACATTGTTAGATCTGTATCGCTGTCTTGCAATATATAGTTGATGATCAAAAAATAAAGGTATCGCGATGATATCGGTACCGTATCGTGAGGTACCCTATTATTGATTCATCCTAGTCCTATAAACACACATGAGTTTTCATTAGTATAATATTTGGTCCAATATTTATTGTATGATTGTATCTCTGTATTTTGTTTCAGTCGTTGAAGGAGACGTCGCAGGGTAACCCCTTCTCGCGGGTGTGGTGGTACAGGCCGTTCCAGTACTTTGAGGAGAACGTCAGCGGCATCGTCCCGCGCAACTATCAGCTGCCATTTTCGTGGCGAGGCTTGAACTGGAGCCGCGGCGTAAAGTACAGCAGACTGGACCTTCAGTGACTCGGGACTCGGGACATCCATAAGTGCTGTTTTTTGTTTTGTTTTCTTTAAAAAAAAAAGAAAACCCACAGAGAAGATGGCACTGTTCTTTTGTAGCGCTGTCCTTTCACCTCTCGTAACAGACACATCCACGTCCAAAAGGGTAAATGGGTAGCACTGTGACCCACCTAGTATTTTTTGTTTTGTTTGTCCTTTTTTGTGTATGTACAGAGTTCTTTTTTCTTTTCTCGTCATCATTTTCTCTTTTTGTAGTATTTGTCAGATAAGTAAATTATATTTGTTTTGTGTCTTTTCCTCTTTGTGGGCACAGTTTCTGCTTCTGTAGCAGATCTATGAAGCATTTCATCAGACTACATGTTTTGACTGTAAGGACTCAAAAACCTTTTCTTCCTCTTCACTAGGCATGGGACGATACGAACATTTCATATACCTTACATTTAGGTACAAACTATTATTATTATTATTATTATTATTATTATTATTACTGTTGTTCTTTCTTTGCGTCACAAATGGGGGTTACATACTTCCAAAATAACATGGTCATAAAATGACTGGAAAGGTTCTACTCAATCACAAGGACTGTATGTCGTCGTCAAACTAAGTGTTTTCAAGTTTTGCAGTTTTGCCCGTTTGCGATTTATCCCTAAAATGATAATTAATCGCAATCGGCTAATTGCGATTAAGTGACACACGACAAATTCGTATATCGTCCCATCCCTACTCAGCACAAAACCATACTGTCTTCATGTTCTTAAAACATTTTTTTAGCGCTAGTCATGTCAACGTCCATCGCTTCTTTGATAACCAAAAATGCCATAATGCTATTTTTTGAATAGCAAAATTACTTTTTGTAAAACTGTTTCTTGCTAAAAAACAAAGTCAACGGTGCAAAAAAAACCAAACAAAAAACAAACTAGAAGATAACTTTTCTAAGTATGTCAAACTTTATTTTTCAAATGCAAAAATGATGTCCGATTAAAAAAAAAAAAGATTTTTTAGATTTTTACCTTTTCAAGATTGATATCTGAGAGCATAAGAATCTAATGTGGTGTAACCCGATTCCAGTGCCTTTATTAGCTTGATTGTAAAACAGTTCAAGTAACTAATATGTGTCTTGTTTCTTGTTGTCGTGGGTGTGAACACGCCACGGAAACCAGTTTGTACTTAGTTAACAGTCTAATTCCCATGAATGTAAAAAAAACAAAACAAACAACCAACAACTACGCCAGCCTTAGCAGAAGATTGGTCTTCCCAAAATGAAGTGCAGTGAGTGAAATGTACCGTTATTTATTGATGCTTAATGATGTCAGTTTGTGCTTAGTTGGATACAGCTGTTCAAATAGATGAAAAAAAATTGACTGTTAATTAATTTTTATGTCCGTAAAATTTCATTTTAACCACCAGACACGTTAAACCCTGGTCATTGACACCTCCCTGTTTTTTTTGTTTTTATTATACTGCTCAAATGTCACTGCCTGTTTGGAAATGTATGTATTGGATGTGTATGTATTTGGAAATACCTCCAAGGTGCAAGTTATTCTGGACCTGAGCTTGAAATGTGTATTGTTGTTGCTTAGGAGATGAGGATTCGTGATTTGTTCCCCACATTAGACCCCAGTTTGGATCAGAATTGGCCCCCAGTAGTGGGGAGGGGGGGGGTTAAAAATGGCGAAAAACAGAAGCTTCAGACAAAGTTTCTGTGCGGAAAATCTGTTATATCTTGCACTAAATGAAGCCACTACCTTTTTAAAGACGGCGTACAAATCCTCTCCAGTGTGATAACAAGTGTTCAACATGGAACTTGAATGTGGGGAACAAAGTGAAGAAGCATGAAAGCACAGAGCTGGTGATTTATGCTTTTTTTTTTTTTTTACTTTGGCCGTTTCGTGCAAAAGCATTTTCAAAAAAAGTGCGTCTCTATTGATTACCTTTAAAATCACGTCCTTGTTTACTTTTTACTTTGCTTTTCGTTGTGTAACTGTGAATGAACTGTAAAGAATAAGTATTACGCAAGTTCATGGGGAAAAAATACATTTAACTCATTGTTTTTACTTTTAATTTCAAATTAAACATAAGCTTTTTTGAAAGAAAATGAGATTTACTCCCCCTACTATGTGTTTTAATGGTGCGTTCCATTTACATCGGTAGTGGGGACTGCTGCGTTCCTGTTGAGAAATACTAGTCAACAAAGCTAATGGAAATCTGACCTGTGGTAGCAATGGGGAACTTGGAAAGTCCAACTTCCGACTACAACTGTAGCGCACTATAACTTTGTAAAGACTGTTATGTGTGCAGAACGTGATGATAAACTGATCATTGTATCTAAATTTGGCATCACCTGAGTTAGCAACCCATCCGAAATACACGCATCTGTGCAACGTAGGGGGAAAAGTTTAAAAAAAAAAGAAAGAAAAACCTGTCAAGATTTCAAAAATACACAGCCCTGAAGCACATCAGTCCATGGCCATAGATCTATTTTGAATGACAATGATGTTACCATGCTTTGTCGGGGGGAAAAAAAAACCTCAAAAGGTTAGTTTCTCTATAAATGTCCAAATTATATGGTAAGGGTTGTTTTTGGAGGCCATTTTGGTGTTGGTTCGTTAAGAGTGTAATTGTGTCAGTGTAATTTGTTTTACAGAGTAAACAACTCAAGACTTGCGAGCTTCGAGACTTTCGTTAAAACTTCCCCCAAGAGCGAAGGAATTGAGCTTGCAACCGGGGGGATCGTTGGTTCAAATCCTGCAGATAAGTGCTTGTATGTGGACACCACTGGTGATGGGTTTAACGCACAAACGAGGTGGATTTCACTATCACAACTTGGCGTGTGCACAAAAATTAACGTACAGTTGTGAAATAAAAACGTGAATAAAGCACAAAATCCGCATCATTTTTATTTCTATGCATTGGGAGTGCTGCACATTATTCTAAATTAAAACATGAAGAAAAATGTATCCATTTTTTAACTACTTTGCAGAAAATGAAGGCAAATGTATAATTGGCAGTGTATGCGTTTTTCTTTACAAACTGAAATATTTATTGTATAAACTGAAAAATCTTTAGGATTTAGCAGTCCTTAACTAATATTTAGTTGTATAACCTCTGTTTCTGCAACTTCTTCACATCTGTGGTGCATGGAGTCGAGGGATTCACAGGAATGCTAAATCCTAAAGATTTTTCAGTTTGTACAATAAATATTTCAGTTTGTAAAGAAAAACGCTGCATACACTGCTATTTTTTTGAACAACTGATTATTCATTTTCTGTAAAGTAGTTAAAAATGGATACATTTTTCTTCAAGTTTTCATTTAGAATATAATGTGCAGTGTTTCCAATGCGTCAAAATAAAAATTATTATAAGGATTTTCTGCTTTATTCACGTCCTTAAACACACTGCTGTTATTTTGAACACTGATTCTTGGCCTCACCCCTCAGAGAATGTCATCAGAAGAGATTGTTGTGCGTTATTTTTCTGCAACAGTTTCCTGTAACTTGTCGATGTTTTAAGCCGCACTGTCCCTTCACAGGAGGTCACGAGCGTCTGAAGCCTCCAGATTATATTCCTCTACATCATGGATGACTCTTCATCACTCATCTACCATGCAAATGGGATTTCGGACAGATGCTACCAGTGAAGGTGAGTAAGGTCTATAGGGCAACCAGTTAAAGATTTCCCTATTTATTTAATTTTTCCGTTTTAGTCATGAATTGGGAATGCTGAGTCATAATTCCCAACTATTCTTTCCGTGTTTTTGCACTTTTTGGGGTCACTTTTCCCTACATTAATTTATATAGCAACTCGTTTATTTAGTGGTGCCTTTGATCTAAACTGTGGGAGGAGTTAGTGACAAATGGAGGAAAACTCAATTTGCTGACTCATCATTCAAGACCAAAAAAGAAAAAAACGAAAAATAAAGACTAGGAATAATCTTTGATAGTCTAATGTTTTAGTATAAACCAAAAATGCACATAGAAGTGATGATTTAGTCTTTTCAGTCCTGAAGATCCAAGCATCTTCATCTCTGAACGTGTCCATATTTACGCTGTGGAGCTCCTGGACCACCAGGACCACCAGGGCGGTGGTCTGAGTCTGAGTCTCTGAGTCTGTAGGTCTCAGAAAGGGATGGCACAAAAGACTGAGAACAGCGTCATGGCTGCGGCCATGCCGAACATCAACAGACCCAGTACGATTTCAAATTTATAATCCCGGGTGGGGCCCTCGTCCTCCTCGCTCCTCCGGACCCTCTGACTGGGCTCCAGCTTGTTGGCGTGCCAGCTCGGATGCGTCGCGAGAAACACGCGCTCCAAGCGATCGCCGAGCCAACCCAGACCCCTCATGATCAAATCCTTGGCAACCTTTCCACTCTTCTTCATCCTGAAGAGCCATCCGTGAGTGCTCTTCTTCTCCCCCGTCCCCTGCTGCTCCTCCTCCTCCTCCTCCTCCTTCTCCTCCTTTGGTAATTTATGACAGCTGTCGTCCATGATGCTGGCCGCTGCCTCCTCCTGCTGCTTTGCGCACACCTTGGCTTCCTTAGGCCACACCAGAGTCATGTCACTGGATGGTCATAAAAGATGCCCCGGGTTCAGACGGGCTTTAATCTCACTATCGTGTGTTTCCTGCGGCTGTCGATTGTTCTAAACAAGCTGTTGCTTTCAAGTCAGTAACTCACATCTCATTGGTTGCCATGGCGACCAGAGTACGCAAAAAAGGCAAACTAACTACATGACATTCCAATCACTCACAGCAGTGATTCCAAAATCAATCAAAACACAGATGGAACTTTTTCCACAGGAAAAAACATTTCATTAAAAGTGTTGAGTGTAACTCTCTCCATGCACCAAAGTATAGAGAAAATGTGTGATTTTTATATCATGGCTCACAGGAGTTGTTGATCCACTGCCGCCTTTCATCCACAAGTTATATTGTGTTATTTTTATCAGTTCTGTTTTTGAAATGTTTATTTAAGTGACACAAACTCACCAAACACGGCATCAGAGCACTTCCATGTCCACACAAGCTAAAAACACTGATTTTCTCGATGGACTTTGGTGCGGGGAGAGTGAACTTCAGTTTCCAGTCAGAAAAGGCCGTCCAGCAGCGAGATCAATCATCAGACACTCATGGACATAAGCAGGTCTCGTTTTTTATGAGGCGAGACTTTGATTCCATGACTGAAATCTGTTGTTCTGCTAACAACACAGTAAAACGTCTGAGTCGGGCTTAAATCTGATGCTCTGTGGAATATTTAATGACTCTGTCAGTGGGTGGAAATACATTTAATTAGTTTTACAGAGTAATGGAGTCACAACATAACTCCTGTCAGCTCAGAGCACCCGAGCATTTCTGATTATCTGATCATCTGACTATTATCTAGTTACTTCACTTTTAAGAGTACATAATGGACATATTTCAGTTTTGGATACTGGAAGTAAATTTAGAAAAATCTGTCTAAAACTTAGCAGCCAGTTCAGGTTTCCTTTTGTCTCCATGAAATGAAAGTTGTTCTCATTTCTCGTTGAACTTCTCAACCACTTGTTTGTGTTTGTGAGATATATGAAGGATGCTTTTCTTACGGGATTTGCCGCCAGGCTCACCACATGTTGCAGATTGTGCCAGGTCATTGCAACATCTCCACGTACCCATGAGCAGCCAGCAGGTGGACACGTTGAGCTGCAGAAAGGGAGACCAGTTTCACGTGGTCATTTCCTGCATTAGTTCTGCCCCTTCACTGTGTCCTGGTGAGCCTTCAAACAAGGTTTCTCCTCAAACCCGGACAATTTACACAATAGTCTCAGACCGAAGTCTACCTGTGCTCACCTGGAGCTTCTGAGATATTTGTGAAAACAAGCAACATAGCAGACACTTCCCTGTGGAGACCAAGGATGATTATTTAAGAGATGGTCAGGAATGTGATTCCTAAATGCTGGAGGTTTTTGTGGCGTATTTTCGCTGACCTGAGACTTTCACTCTAAACCATTTTAGCCACTTCACAAAGTGTCTGTGATCTCTTCTTTTACCTTAAATAAATCCTGGAAACTGAAGTTTGTCGTAGAGACAATCGGGAGCTGCTGCTCGACAGCGGCCTCACTTGGCGAACCGTTGTCACTGGACGTGTTTTCAGAAACAGAATTCATAGAATGACACCTGTGAACTCACAGACGGAGGCTGCAGTGGATCAAACAGCGCCTAAGTTCATGTTCATGTTGGAACATGTCACTCCGGGGTTTGAAACGAATCGTCGTTTGATAGAAGATGTCACACTCGAAATGAAACTGTGATGATCCGTGTGTTTCATCACCAAACGTCTGCTCTGCTGCTGAACATGATGGAAGCTTGCCACAACGCGCCCACGCTGCTGATGAGCAGTTGCTTGGGGGAGGCGGGGGTTCAGTGCACCTCTGGAGTGAAAACGGCAAAAAAAACAGCCCCCAGAAAACTGACATGTTTGTTTAGGAGCGCTCCTCCTCAGCTCGCTGGAGAATTTGCTGGCACCCCAGAGCTGGGCTGGTCAGCCAAACTCCCACGCTACTACTGTACTTAGTCACATGAGGGCTGGGGTGTGAGTGTGTGTGTGTGTGTGTGTGTGTGTGCGGCGATGGTGAGGAGCCGTGCACTAAACACCTTACACTTTCAGCTGACTTTTCTGTTTTTGAAGTGTAATTGAGCAACGCTGCTGGAAAGCCGCTGAAATCATGGCTGTCCAAAGGGACACAATAAAACCTAATAATGCATCTGGGTAATTGTATGTGTTAAGAACATTATCTTGCTGTCTCACGGCCTTTTTAAGTCGGGGGGGAAACTGAAGTTTGTCGACTCCCACACCAAACTCCAGAGAGGAGAAAATGAAAATGATGGATTTAGCTCGCAGTGATGCAGGACCTGCTGCTGCTGCTGCCGCTGCCTCGTTTCTATCCTCTGAGTTTCTATCACCAAAGTCACAAAATAAGGCATTTTCATAAACTGACGGAGGCAGCGGTGCTGTGATGTGATATTGTTGATTTTCCTCTATGGACTTCCGTGTGGGGGATTCACAAAGTGAAGATAAAGCGAGATAAAGTAGCCAGACGTGTTCCTAAGATGTCACTGGGTCGATTTTGAACATGTCGGACCTTTTTACGGAGTGCTTACAATCTGTTTTTCCACGTGCGCCGTCCTTGCTGACCATGTGTCCGTACCTCGTAAAAGCACACTCTGAAAGCTAAACTGAACTAAACCCTTTTTCAAACAAACCAGAGTGATGCTGTATGTATTTATGTATGTAAAAAAAATAATGTTTTAACGATGCAGATGTGCAGGGAAAAGCTGACTTGTTTTAATTACTGTCAGCGTTAGTTTGGTAGTTCCATATTACTCAAGTAATATTCTAACAGTCTGTGAAGACACACACACTCTCTCCTCTGGCGTCGTCCACTCATCAGCAGCCTGTTTTCCAATCTGGCCACTCTCTCTACTCACTGCTCTGAAGACTTACTTCACTCAGTATGTGACAAATTCAAACTCAGATTTCTGCAGTTACACAACGGCGGCACAATACGAGTGCCGCCGAGTAACCTGTCCTCCCCTCGGTGCTGCAAAGCCAAGAGAAACAAAGGTCTGATTCATGGGGGTCACAGGCAACGTATGTTCTATTCCCAGCGCTGCTGCTGCTGCTGCTGCTGCTGCTGCTGCTGCTGCTGCTGCTGCTGCGGTCTTTAACCGTAATACCATACTTAGTCTGTGGAGATAACGATGTTGCAGTGAAAATGAGAAAGTGCTGCCTAATAATGGATGACTGGGAAAAGTGGGTGGTATGAGACGGAACAGTTGGGGCAATAAAACTGCCACGGTGAACATAGTCACCGTCTGGACTGTAGTCTTTTGCGTTGTACTGTACGTTGAGGTGAAAGTTCAAGTTCTGTTC